>NC_056739.1:1438707811-1438765311 GCF_019279795.1 Protopterus annectens
TTCAATATATATATATATATATATATATATATATATATATATATATATACATATATATATATATATATATATATATATATATATATATATATATATGTATATAAATACATATATACAGATATATTTATATATATATATATATATATATATATATATCTATATATATATATATATATATATATATATATATATATATATACATACACACACCCACATGTATACACACACACACACACACACACACACACACACACACACACACACACACACACACACACACACACACCACTAGAGAGAGATATTTATAGAGTCTACTATAAGTGACTTATTTGCAAGTGGTTAAAGAGCACTTTCTTTACTACATGCTTGCATGAGTTGCTGCTGCTGTGCAGAGAGAAAGAAAGAGGGGGAGAGAGAGAGAGAGAGAGAGATGGAGAGACACTGCAGCATTTCAGTCAAACACAATATCCAAGTTCAAGATAAGGAAGTCTGGCAGCCATGGAGAGGCAAGTAGTGAGGTCATGGAAGTGCAAGTTAAGGTTTCAGGTAGTGATCAGGAAGGGGAATTAGGTTTTTGAGAGGGTGATGCTTTAGATTTAGAGTGTTGGAGAGGAGGTTTTGGTTTAGGGAGTAGGAAGGTTATTAGGGATAGGAGCAAATGGGCACTTTAGATTTAATAAGCAAGATGAAGAAGTTTTAGGTTTAGAGAGTTGAAGGGGAGTCTGTTGTTATGAAGTAGGAGTAGAATTTTAGTTTCTGGTTTATGGAGTAAACTAAGGCTTTAGCTTTAGGGAATGTTGAAGTGAGTTTTAGGTTTAGGGAGCAATCAAGACTTCAGGGGTAGGGAGGGATGTGTTATGATTAGGAACTTGGTAGGAGTTTAAGCATTAGAGTTTTGGTTTTGGTAGGGCTATGTAGTTCAGTAGGGTTGGGTGAGAAGAGAGCTAGGCATTTCATTGGTATGAAGCTAGTAGGATTTAAGATGTTATCTTTGACTGAGACACCTCTCTTTCTCTCTTTCTTTCTTTCTCTCTTTGTTAATAATAATTGAGTACAGTATCTGACTATATTAGACTCATATCATGGACAGATTTAAGCTTAATTAGGTAATGGAACTCAAACAAACAAAATGCTTCATTGCAAAGCTTGAAAAGATTAAAGAATGGCCACTGAATATTTTATTATCGAAATCTAAATAAAAATCACTGCTGGATTTATTTTTGTTTGATTCTGTTTATTAGTTAATGAACTAAGTGAGCTGGTTCTGAAACCCTTTTCAGCCAGCAGACAGTATTAAAGCACAACAAATGATAAACAATATTGTCAGAAAAATCCATAATAAACATTGTACTACATAGTAGCATGTATCAGTAAACAAAAATATGAATGTTTGATAAATACATACATCTCTGAAGAGAATTAAGCTTTACGTGTGTGAAAAATACAAAACATCAATATAAAATGGCAGGTACATTTAGTAACAAAATTGCATACTGCTGATGTGACAGATTAATGATTACACAAATATCCATTATTCTTAAAGTATTAGCATTTGCAATAATCTAAGGCAGTCCCCCCTCTTTAATATAAATTGCAACACTTAATATGTTGTTTGTTTTCCATACTGTTTGTAATAATTAACTATACTTTACAAAGAAAAAGGGAGTTCAAGTGATATATTGATCTAACTCAAATCAGAGCCCTCTTTATTATGCATATAACATATCTTCTGTTGAACTCATCAAGCTACATTAATAACCAGGTACTTTGTCAGTAACTATTAAAAGTCACACCTTGCATAGTAAATACAGGGAACAGAAAGAAAAGTATAGATAATTTATCTGTTTGCAATATAAATGTATGTGCTAAGATCCCTTTCATAGTATACCAAGCTTTTGAAAAGTTTATGACATTTTTATATGTAAATACCCTTATACCAATTTTTTTATTCATGTTTTGATAACTGACATGTCCAGCTAGGGTCCAGATCACTTGTAGTGGAGGCCCGATTAGAAAAGCTCCAGGCAATGCTTATATAAATGAAGGGACAATTTACCAACTACTCTTTTGAGAAATGAGATAATTCATTCTTTGCATCTGTCTTACCCTACAGGTTAGGCACACCAGTATTCAACTCTAGCTCCAGCAGTTACCCCAGCTGGTAGTAAAGTCAAGTTGTCTGACTTGTACTCCTGGCTTTATCCCTGTACTCCAAAGAAGCTGGCAATATAGCAGATAATGTATGTATTTATTTATTTATTTTACAGTTCGTTTACTGGGATAGTCCAGTAGGCCAAGAAGAGACCATTTTCAATGGAGTCCCAGGTAGAAAAGCTCCATGAACAACAATATAATATGAAGACAATACATTTACATTTATGTAATACTATTGAAAGACGATGGTATTACACAACATGACAAAAAATCAATGATTGCAGTGAAAATACAGCCAAAAAAGCTCATTACCTCATTTTCCTCACAGAAGGTATGACAGATGCAAATACTGTTGACAGACTGTGTTCAGCTCACCAGATTGCTACATGGCGGCAGTCTTTAGATGGTACATAGTAGTGTACACTTATACAGGAAAGTACTGTGGCCCCCATTGTGATGTGGGTCATGTGTCTTCCTCCATTGCCCTCCATAGGGGTGGTCAAGGACATTTACACAAAATCTGTATGGCTATATATTTTAGGGCTCCTTTGACTGACTCTCATTAGATTTTTTTTATCCTGAAATATTAGGACATCATCTGTAGTTCAATTTTTTTTCCTGTTTTAAAAAAGGCAGCTGTCAATATCTGGGCTGTCCTGTGAAAGAAAATGAGAGATGAGAAGCCATTTGCCTTCTCTTAGTTTATTATTGCAATTGTTAGTATGTCATAGGATCATAGGATCATTGAAAGTCACTAGGCTAATGGCCCTAGGGTGTTTACAAGCATATCCAAGTTCTACCATTATTGCCATGATCAGCACCTAATGCTTGTGTCTGAGATGGACACAGGTGGAACCCCCAGGATGAATTTACTGTTACTCATCCTATCTTTCAGATTGTGTTTGAAGAGGGCCAGTGAGATGCTCTGCTTGACATGAAGTTGGAGACTGTTCCAAAGGTATGGTAGCCTCTGGGAGACGAATCTGTCCCTCCATCAGGTTCTATTAATGTCACATACCAAGTTAAGGTCTTTAGAGTGAGTAACCATGTACCATTTGACATGCGACTATGCAGCATTTCCATTAAGGCAAGGAAAGAGATTGCCTTATATGTAAGGCAGAGATTGCCACTGAGTAGTCTCTATGAAACAGAATAAAGTGACAATGATTTCAGATGATCCACATAGGACAGATGCTGAAGACTTTTCATTGTCCTTGTGAGGAACCTTTGTGGTTTCTCCAGTTGCTGCACGTGCTTGGAAAGGTACATACCAAAAGGGGCATTGTACTCAATTATTGGCCTGATGAGGGAAGAGTACAGGGAGGTTATAGCTTCTTTTTTTCTGGAGGCAATGCCCTTACTTATGAGATAAACAATACAGAATGCCCTTATTACCACTGTGGCGACATGGTGATCAAAGGTAAGATTGCTGTCATCCTGTGTGCCCAGGTCTCTCATCATTGAGTGCATACTTAGGGTGTGCTATTGATGTGGTAGTTAGCAGGAACATCGCACTTACCAAAAGGGATCATAATACATTGTTTGCATTGAGTTTAAGGCCATGACTTTGGTACCAATCATTTGTTTGTGTAAGACCCTCTTTTAGGATGTTGACAGCATTTGGTGATTCTATGACTGCTCCAAGTTTGCAGTCATCAGCAAACTTTGTCAGCCACAGATCTTTAGTTTTTGCTTGTACTTCATATAAATAGATTCCAAATAGTAGAGGTCCCAGGACTGAACCCTGTGGAAGACCACTGGTTACAGTTCTGCTGTTGGAGGTGGATTCCCTTATTTTGACTATATGTGTTCTATTGGTGAGCCAGTTAGTGACCTATCTAATGATGTAAGGGTTGATACCTAACTGGGTGAGTTTGTCAATGATGTCTGAGTTGTGGGTAGTGTCTTAAGCTTTGGCTAAGTCTAGGTAGGCTGTATGCACAGATTTCCCATTGTCCAGGGTCTTAGTGACTGTCTCACAGAAGTCCACCAGGTTTAACAGGCATGATCTTCCTTTGTCAAATCCAGACTGAGTAGGGTCAAGTGTTTGGAGATTACCTCTATCTTTGTTGATAAGGTCCATGAAGATTTGTTATATAGTCTTGTAGATAAGGCAAGTCAGGCTAATAGATCTATAGTTCCCAGGGTCGGTGGAAGCACCACCTTTCTGCAAGGGAATAATGGTGGCCATTTTCCATTCAGCTGAGATGAAGATGGTGCTTAGACTAAGAATGAAAGAGTACCCAATGGTGTTGCTAATTCTTGTTGGTACCCATGTAGGATGCAGCCTGGTATGTTGTTAGGTCCCATAGATGCTGTGTTTTTTGGCCTTAGAGAGGGCATTTACAACTTGCTGTTTAGAGATACAAGGTAGCAGACAGGTGGTAGGGATCTCATGAGGTACATGTGGCAGGGACAGGGGAGTGAAGTTTTCAAAGAACCTGTCGGCCACCAGGTTAGCTATGTCCACAGGCTCAGTATATGTAGTATCATTAACTACCAGTTCAGCACAAATCTGGGCCTTTCCTTTTAGGTTATGGATGTAACTAAAGAATGCCTTATGGTTGTCCTTAGTTGAGGAAGCTAATTTGGATTCATAGTTTGCTTTCGAGGACTTCACAAGAAGTCTTATTTGCTTATTTAAGCTGAAGGGGGAGTGTTTCTAGTTTAGGGCTCGCAACCGCTTTCTTAGACAGCAATTTCTTCCTCTTATTGTAAAGCATGTCAATGGCAGTTGTCCACCAGGCAGGTTTGCTCTTCCTTGAGGAGCTTGTTCTGGTCCTATCAGGTATGGCCAAGTCAATGCAGTTATGCAGGTGTTTATATGAAGTATTGGTGTAGAACTCGACATAGTTGCTAATTCCATCTGGGGGGTGCAGTGAAGCTATTTATACCATCCCATAAGAGGTTATGATCTGCTTTGGAGAAGTTTTTTTTTTTTTTAGTTTAGTTGTTGCTGGGGGGATCAGGAATGATAGTTACTTTGAATAAGACTGATTTCTGGTCACATCTCACCAGGGAAGACTTCACAGTGTGGGTGCTACAGTGGCCCCCATATTGATAATAACCAGATCCAGGATGTTGGCACCCCTTGTGGGGGTGTCAACCAGCTGATCCAGGCCATTGGAGTTAACGAAGTCAAGGAACCTTTGGGCAAGTGAGTTTGAGCATGAGTAATTTACCCAGTCAATGGATGGGTAGTCAAAGTCGCCCAAAACCATGGTGTTTGGATGTATCCTGATAGACTCAAGTTGATCCTAATAGGCAGATCTTATTAAATATTTATTGTGGTGCTAAGTTGTTCATTGAAAGTCATGCAATATATTTTGTTTTACATCTTCTGCTGGCAAGTCCATTACATGGTCTGTTCTCTGTTTTTTGTCAATTATTAAAGAGGACATCAGACTATTTATATCCAGTAATCAAAGAATTGCAAATGTTGAATTATTCACAAAGGCTTCAGGAACTGTAAAGATTATGTTTCTTACAGGTCACTAGATTAACACAACCTGCTCTACAAGATGCTGTCTGATTCTCCTGTTCTTTTCAAAATATTTGCCTGGAATCTGCTAGCTGGGAAAACCTAAAATAAAAATAAACATCAGTAATACAACAAAAATGATACATACATTATACAATACCTCCATGACTATGGAATAACCTTCCCATTACTGCCAGTTGTTGCTGGGGGGATCAGGAATGATAGTTACTTTGAATAAGACTGATTTCTGGTCACATCTCACCAGGGAAGACTTCACAGTGTGGGTGCTACAGTGGCCCCCATATTGATAATAACCAGATCCAGGATGTTGGCACCCCTTGTGGGGGTGTCAACCAGCTGATCCAGGCCATTGGAGTTAACGAAGTCAAGGAACCTTTGGGCAAGTGAGTTTGAGCATGAGTAATTTACCCAGTCAATGGATGGGTAGTCAAAGTCGCCCAAAACCATGGTGTTTGGATGTATCCTGATAGACTCAAGTTGATCCTAATAGGCAGATCTTATTAAATATTTATTGTGGTGCTAAGTTGTTCATTGAAAGTCATGCAATATATTTTGTTTTACATCTTCTGCTGGCAAGTCCATTACATGGTCTGTTCTCTGTTTTTTGTCAATTATTAAAGAGGACATCAGACTATTTATATCCAGTAATCAAAGAATTGCAAATGTTGAATTATTCACAAAGGCTTCAGGAACTGTAAAGATTATGTTTCTTACAGGTCACTAGATTAACACAACCTGCTCTACAAGATGCTGTCTGATTCTCCTGTTCTTTTCAAAATATTTGCCTGGAATCTGCTAGCTGGGAAAACCTAAAATAAAAATAAACATCAGTAATACAACAAAAATGATACATACATTATACAATACCTCCATGACTATGGAATAACCTTCCCATTACTGCCAGTAGCAACAGGATAAGTCAATTATTAATTTATTTCCTTCAGAAATTGATTTGAAATGCACACATTCTTACACACAAATATGTATTTATATATGTATATAAAGATAGTGATATAGATAGGTAGAGAGAACGTAAAAAATGTGGTTACAGCAGACAAGCTTCTAGACCTTTTGGCGGATTATCAGTCAAACCTACAAACTTCTAAAAATAAGATACAGGAAGACTGCAACTTCTTCTTAATTATTTTACACACTGTTAAACTGATTTCCAAATATTTCCAAATATTGTTAACCTGTGTACCATTATGAGTGTGATTTTCTTTATTTTTTTGGACAAAAGGTTAGTGGATACTGATAGCTGCAAGCACTGAGAGAAATTATGGACTCTTCAGCCCAGACCACATGTATGAAATTGTTTGCCTTTTCTCCTTATTGTTTACAGTTCTTGCCTTCAGTAACTCTGAACTTGTGCCTTTTTCCAAAAAAAAGTGCTTCCTATTTTTCTGCAATGATTTCCACTTGTAGATATAAAGATCTTCTCCTATTATACCTCTTTTCATACATCTTTAATAAATATGATTTCTATTGATCACTGCTATGATGTTGTGCTAGAATTTCATACCAGCAGAGTCTCTGTGAATGCTCAGCTTATGTTTTATAAGTATAAGGTGATGTAGAAAAGTGACCATTACTGCATGCACCGGCCCCTTATCAAACATTATATAGATGCTTTCATGTAACTATGAACTCATCTGCATATTATGCTCTTCACATGGAACACTTCTGTGAAGTTCAGAGCCATGGTTTCTAAATATTGCTAATAAGCCCATAGTTAGTACCCAAATGATAAACAGGCACACACACACACACACACACACACACACACACACACACACACACACACACACACACACACAGACACATGCATGCATCCCCCACACACATACACAGAAGCACACATGCACAAAAACAAGTGCACACATACATAAAACATGTCTTATCATTATCATCCTCAGTAGCTATGTCACTGCATCATGAAGCACAAGGGTGAACAATGTGGATGCCTGGTGCACAGCTTAGAGTCTGTACAAAGCAGCAGTGTAACTCACCAATTTTTGTTCACAGTAAAGGAAAACATGAAATTCCACAGTAAAAAACTGCATGAAATTCATAGCCTAAAAATCTCTATGTAACACAAATACCTAAATGCATCATATACCTACTTAAAACCATAAATGCATTTCATAAAAGACATATAACATGGCAAAATGCTATATTAGTTGTGAAGAATAAAATAAAAACAACCTTGAATACCTTGCGTGTCATTTTCAGCTATGGATTGTGACTTTGCCATGATTATAATGGTTAAGGTGTTTGCCTTCCAAACACAAGGTACAGGGTTCGAGTCTCACAAGGGATAATTGGCTAGGCTTAAAATGGCTTGCAAGGGCAGTTAGCCTAGTACTAACCTATGAACCTTTGATCACTGCTGACTGCCAGCTGTGGCAGAACTGCTTGCATGCAGACATAACTTTAACCATGATTACAACCTGATGATCACTGCTGACTGCCAGCTGTGGCAGCACTGCTTGCATGCAGACATAACTGTAACCATGATTATAACCTGATGATCACCGCTGACTGCCAGCTGTGGCAGCACTGCTTGCATGCAGACATAACTGTAACCATGATTATAACCTGATGATCACCGCTGACTGCCAGCTGTGGCAGCACTGCTTGCATGCAGACATAACTTTAACCATGATTATAACCTGATGATCACTGCTGACTGCCAGCTGTGCAGCACTGCTTGCATGCAGACATAACTTTAACCATGATTATAACCTGATGATCACGGATGACTGCCAGCTGTGGCAGCACTGCTTGCATGCAGACATAACTGCAACCATGATTAGAACCTGATCATGCACTGGTTGTGTGCAGGCATAACTTTAACTATGATTATAACATGATCATGCACTGGTAGTGTGCAGACATAGATGCTTTTGGTTATACATCTGCTTCATAACACAGGAGTAGCAAGATTTGTTTCATATGGGCAAATGGTCCCAATGCACTTATGATTATCTATGCTTTAACCATTTTCATCACTGGTACATTTCTAAAGCCGATGTGAAGAACAGTGTCTGTCATACATGCAACAGCCAGACAAATCCTCATGAAGTACTTCAATGTTTGATGCCGCATGCAGGAGTCTAAATCAGAATACAAAAGACTTGAGGCAGAAGAACTGGAACTTACAAAACTGTTGAGGAAAATTTGGGGTCAATACCTATATCTTCTGAAAAGATGTGCATTTTAATTACTTCATCATATGATGTTTAGCTCATTTAACATATTTTGACCCACTAGTTTAGCTTTTTACAATTTCCAATATGCTTTTATTGAAAGTTGTTTCAACACAATGCTGTACCGTCTCCCTTCAGCACAACTAATATGAATTGCATATTTTGTCTTTTGCAACACGCTACAGCCAAAAAGCTTGCCCAATATCCTCATATTCTCTCTAGCAAATTTTTTATGCATTACTGTGGTGCGATAATCTCTGGTGGACATTGGGGATACTGCAACTGGGAGGCATGGCCCTGAGAAAGGGCAGGGTGGTGGACATGCCTTTAATTCTGTGGAGGTGGGGCAGTACACCACATATCCCTATTGCATGCCTGTCCTTCAGATACTACCATGGGGACCATGGAAAGGTGGAAGTAATAGGGATAGTTCATAAAGTAAACCCCCCTGTGGATAGATGGATAGGTGCCCCAGGATGCCCTTAAGATCTATATCAGTCATGGCCCTATCAGAAAAAGTAATCGGGAGGATTAAGAGATGGCTAGTAGACTCGATGATGGATGAGGGACATTGGGTAGAGAGACTGTGGGATGATGTAGATGGGGAGAAAAAATCTCCTGTCATAGGATCATATGATCTTAAGAGGTTACTAGGCTATTAACCTAAAGGTCATTTTAGGCCTAACCATTTCATCCCAGTCTAATACCATAGATAGTCTAGTTAATATCCAGGACTGTATTTATTAATGACTGCCCAGGTCCAAGAAGCTTGTGGGCACTATCCTCTGTAAGAATTTATGGTGCCCCATCAACTCATCCAGGTTTCTTTTGAACAGTGTCATAGAGGTGCTCTGCTTCACATGAACTGTCAGCCTATTACAAAGACACAACAGTTGCTGGGAGACAGATCTGTCTCTCCAGCATGCCCTATTCAAGTTGTAGTTTACATTTAGATCCTGGAACGGATAGTACTAGTGCCATTTGATTTACGGATGTGCAGCAAATTCATTAGGAATGGGTTGGAGATTGCTTTATAAGCCAGGCATTAGTCTCCCCTAAAGAAGTCTATACGATACTCAGTATAGTGACAGGGACTTTAGTCGGATAGTGAAAGGCACATGCTGGAGTCCCTTGATCTTTTTAGTTAGAAACCTCTGAGGTCTCTCCAGTTGCGGCATCTGCTTTGAATGGTACATGCAAAAAGGAGAGTTATACTCAATTATGGGCCTGATTAGTGACAAGTATAGGGGGGTTATAACCTCCTTTGTTCCAGAGTTGATGCCTTTGCTAATCAAGTGTGCTATGCAGAAAGCCTTCCTTACTACAGTAGACACATGGTGGTCAAAGTTAAGGTTGGAGTCAATGTGTGAGCCCAGATTTTGTACCACTTCGTAGGTACATAGGGTATTGGTGTTAATTTAATAGTGTGAAGGGACATTGTTTTTACCGAAGGGGATGGTGATTCATTTCCTTGCATTCAGTTTGCGACTGTGACTAAGACTACAGTGGTTGGTCTGCATAAGACCCTCTTGAAGTATACTGACATCATGTGAGGATTCAATAATTGCACCCAGTTTGTAGTCGTCCGCAAACTTGGTCAGATACACCCCCTTAGTTTTGGCTTGAACTTCAAAGAAGTATATACAAACAGCAGGGAGCCCAGCACTTACCCTTGTGGCACTGTGGCAGCTCACCGTTGACAGGTCTGCTGGTTGATGTGGAGTCACCCACTTTAATAGTGTGTAACTGGTTTGTGAGCCAATTGGAAAATCATCTTACAACAAATGGGTTTACAATTAGTTTGCTAAGTTTATCGGTAATACCCGAGTGTGGGAGTGTATCAAAGGCCTTTGCCAAGTCGAGGTATGCTGTGTGCATAGATTTGCTCTTGTCAATGGCCCTGGTCACATTTTCAAACAAATCTACCAGGTTTAACAGGTAGAATCTGCCCTTGACAAAGCCAAATTGAGTTGAATCCATGGTTTGGAGGATGCTATGTCTTTATTTATGATGTCCATGAGGATATGTTCTGTGGCTATACAGATGAGACTGGTCAGACTTATGGGTCTATAATTCCCTGGGTCTGTTGCTAAGCCATCTTTGAGGAGAGGAATAACTGTTGCTGTTCTCCATTCCACAGGAACAAAGTTAATGGTTAGGCTGTGATTGAATAGGGTACTTAATGGTGATGCTAGTTTATGTTTTAGTTTGTTTAGAAAACAGCCTGTGATGCCATCTGGTCGCATAGAGACTGTCTTTTTTGCCTGAGGCAAGACTTTAATGACCTTCTCTTCAGATATGTAGGGTGGGGGAGAAGTTGGGGGGAGGTTTGTGATAAGTTTAGAGGGGATAAGGGACTGAAATTTTCACCAAATCTGTCCACTAGCAGGTTTGTTATCTCTGCGGGATCAGTGTGTGTGATACCGTTAGTCACTAGTTTGGCACATGCCTGGATCCTACCATCTAATATCAAGCAAGAATATTTATTTATTCATTTTGTGGTTATACTTTCTAAGCTCCATTTTACACAACCTTCCAGAGACAGTGATACCACTATAATCAAAGAAGACTACACGTGACACAAATTTGTAAAAAAGTAAGGCAGAGTGTGATAAACAGACATGCTATGTTTTATAAATTTTGAAAATAATTTTGATTAATCACCTCATTAACAGAAAACATGATTGTTTGTGGAATCATTGTCAGTGTATCAAATACTTAAAACAACCTTAAACATTAGACTATCCTCATGGACATATTTGCATCAAAATGTATCTCAGAAAAAACAAATGAGTGCCAGAGTATAAAATTAATGGTAATGGCCCTATAGTACATAGAGATAACCCTGAGTTCATCCCAGGCAACTTGTGTTTGATTAGTGGTATGAGAGCTGGAGGATTGTTGTGATTAGTAGATTATGCCGGTTCACCCATCCTGGGGTAAGGGGGGGGGGGTAAGCAGGCTCACTGCAACTGCACCAGTGTGCCATTATACTAGAAGGTTGTACATGCATGGAAGCAACTATGCACCTTGAAAGGCTGCCTTAGCAGACTCCACATGCTGCTGTGGATTGAAGGGTTAGGGCATGCTCCCCAACAGCAGCATGATGCTACACATGGCTACACATGCATCCTTGATCCCCTCATTGGCTCTGGGTGTGGGTCTGGTAGAGCCAAGGATGGCTAAGGTTGGTCCATTAGGCTCAGTGAAGGAAGAGAGAAGCTTGTAGCAGCTGATAAATCACTGTGGGCAGCTAAAAAAAAAAAAAAAAATATATATATATATATATATATATATATATATATATATATATATATATATCTTACAATATCAATCATAAAGATTGCATGCTCTTTGAAAATGAAATCACCACCTAAAAAGTGGGTTAAAGACCAATATAGTGATAAGAATCTGCATGCCTATGTTGACAGAATCGAAGAAACCGTCTGCAGGATGGGATGGGCATTAAGAACAGAGGCAGGCAGGAAATTCAAAAATGATTATGTTTGCATAGTTACTTAATTACATTAGGATAAAGTATAAATGAGCATATTGTTAATGAAAATATACAATTATAAGCTATAGTTTTACATCACAAGCAGAACATTGGGCAGACAGGTGAGTGACATTTCTTTATATCTGGTTTCTGTTTTGCGCTACTAGTCACCTGTTAGTTTGCCACACTTGCCTAGGCACTGGTCTTTGAACATTCTTAGCTGTTACACTGAATGCTGATGCAGATACTACTGAAATACATTTCTTGTTTGAAGTACTGAATGCTCCTTTTAAATTGATTTTCACCAATGGGCCAGAACAAAAAGTAATACTGTTTTTATTACTTTTATTGGGAAGTGTGATAAGGTACATTAAAAAATAAACCAGTCTTATGTATTTCACCTAAATAAACTAATATGAGCAATATGAAAAGCCATATAACATTAATAAGCCTGGGAATGCCACGGTCTCAATGATTTGTAAAATGCAGTTGTTTGATAACAAGGTACAAGAGTGCAAATAGATTTCCCCAGTAAATGAACATATTGTGGCTTCTTTCATTTCTTGGTAGCATTAACATTTATAATGGCATTCCAATGTCTGTGTATGGTTTTAACAAGGAATATTTATCAGCATTTATGATAACCTGCTTGTGTTGAGTAAAACACTTATTTGTTATATTTTTAGTGGTGGACTATGACCTCTAAATAAGTTCTAACTGCACATCCTTGAAGCATAATTGATACTTTAGAAGATGTTTCAGTAATGACAAAAATTCTGTCCAAATCAAAAATATGAGATGTGTGAATCACTAACAAAGGGAATGGCGTATATGCTTTAAAACAGAATTCTTACCAGTATGTTTTACAGAGATGGAGACAGAGAGAGAATAGGCTAGAACTGCTATTTGCGGAATGAGTTTTTTCCTCCTTTGGGTGTCAATCTTTGACTTTTTATTGACCACTCATTTCTTAAATTAAAACTTGGCTCTTGCTGTTAAGCCTTAAACATAGTTCTTAGATTTGACATTTTCTTCATTTCAATTTAAGTTCAAGATGAAATCTACTGAAAGGCACTTAACCCACTTGAAATACTAAGAAACAGAATTCTTTCATTCCCCTCCCCAAGGACAAATATTTAAAATGTCTTTAGGAAATTATAGCTTCCTACCAAGACAGCCAGTTCTTCCCCAGTTTCTACAGCATGTCAAAATCTTTAACATATTCCTTTAAAGGAACAGCAGAAGATTCATTACTAAAGGAAAAGAACTTTAAGCCACATGTCTAATACCTTCCAAACACTGAGTGTAAAAATAGAACAATGCAAAACAGAAAAAAGCAGTAAAAAGAATAGCTTCTTAAGGAAATCTTGCAGAAGTAACACAGTATACTAGCAGAAGAAATAACTTTTCCGGAAGGAATAAAACATTTATGCTTCTTATTTTTACTGTGTTTGAACTCTTTAAGCAAGAGGCCTAAAAAGTGCACCTACCTCTCTCTCTCCCTCTCTCCCCCCCCTCTCTCCCTATCTATCTATCTATCTATCTATCTATCTATCTATCTATCTATCTATCTACCTATCTATCTATCTATCTCTCTCTCTCTCTCTCTCTATATATATATATATATATATACACACATACACACACACACACACACACACACACACACACACACACACACACACACACACACACACACACACACACACACACACACACACACACACACACACACACACACACACACACACACACACACACACACACATATATATATATATATTTTTTTTTTCCTGTGTGTATATTTCAACTGACCATAAGTTACTTGATGTTGTTCCAGTTGCACCAGTCTGTCCAATATTAGCCCCTGGGTCTGGGCCTGCTGCAGCTACTGGAGGGTTAGGAAAGGGAAGTGGAAGTCTAATATATGAATCTTACACAGAAACAACACAGTGAGATCTTGAAAGCTGAAATTATTGTTGAGCTGTGATATAACTTATGATATAGAAAGGAGTTGTGCAAAGTAAATGAAAAGGTTTAGACTTAGAGATACAGTCAACTAAGCCTCCCTGCCTTACCTTACTCATACATCCTAATCACATAATCATATACAAAGCATCCCATCATAACAACCAGTCCATATTTTCCTGACAAGAGATAGCAATTGGGTTATGGAAAGGAGTTTCTTTGAGGTAAGGTGCTGTGTTAGTTGTAGGGGCCTGCTTTGGGTTAGCAAATGTTAGTAAGGTGGTGCAAGGTCAGCAAAGCCTTCATGCATCACCTTACTAATACTTGCTATCCCTAACCCTACCTCATCCATGCACCCTATCTTAGAAACCCTTACTTTAATCATACCACCGTACAAAACAGGCTCCAATGCATACTGCATGCATCAGCACACAAGGATAACACCAGGTCTGCCCCCTTACCTTAATCATTATCCTAACCTGCAAACACTTGCATAACATTAAATCAATCCCCTCACCTAACCTTTACCATAACGCTACCCCCTTTAGTCGCAATCATACACTCCTAGCCCCTAATGCTGAAATGTTTGGTATACTGGAGAGTTTTAGAGTTACCAAAACAAAACCCACTTACCTTATAAACCTAACTTAGCTTAAACTATTCCCTTCAGCAAATGTACATTTGAATAAAATTACACAAAACAAGCGCAGCATTCAACCAGTTTCAAACCCAAAGCAAGAGGCTGATGAAATATATACAAATAAATTAAAAGAAAGAAAACGGTCTAGGCACACTGGACTCGCTTGAAAAAGCCCGGCATTATGTCAGGGGGAAAGTGCTTGTGTGTGGAGTTTTTACAATAAATTATTTGTGAGCCATTTTCCAGTGTGCCTAGACCGCTTTTTTCATTTAAGTTATTGGTACTTTATGGACTCCGTTCAGTTTTTGGTCGAAATATATACAAATATATATGAGTGTGTGTGTGTGTGTGTGTGTGTGTGTGTGTGTGTGTGTGTGTGCAATACGTGCACACACACACACACACACACACACACACACACACACACACCAAAAATCCGATCAAAATTGAATGAGACTGAAAATTCCTAATAACTTAAGTAAAAAAAAATCTATATTCAGTAGCTAAGTTAAATAAATACTGTATTTATTGCATCCCTTTGAAATCAATTTAGACTAAAGAAGTAAACATACAAATAAACAAAAAAGACAAATGCAAATCACATCCATTTAATACAGTCAAAGACACTGAAACTGATTCAGTTGTGAGACCCACAGAAATCATTAACTCATTCCCTAATTTTATGAAACAAGAATTTTCATGAAACAATTCCACATATATCACATACATGCATGGATGTGTGTGTGCGTATATCTATCTGTATAATACACATAATTCATATATGAGTGCCATCATTTTTAGTAATTTACATCAGCAATGAAAGTGTCTGAATTATATTACAGTTGAACTTCAGCAGTTCGACTGTAATATAATTCAAGAGTTTTCCTCTTTCTTCACGGGTATGTGACTGTGGAGTTCATATGTTTAATTTCTGGGATTTGATATAGAGCCCCCCCATGAAAATGCTAAATTCTGAATAGTTTGTGTTGATTACTTTTGCAATGACATACTTTAGATTTTTTTTTTAGTTTAGAAGATTGTAATCATTCATGAACTTTTCTGATGTGTTTTTTTTGTTGATATATATATCATCCTGATTCATGCTTCAGAATAATAATACACACCATTATCAGTGTCTTCTCCAAATCCCACATTAACCATGTGTCAGTAATCAGTTCATATTGCAAAGTATCCTAATGCATTTCTGTACCCCTTTTGCTTAACAAATTCTACATTGCACTCACATATGGATGCATAGATTTTCCTTTCTGCTAACCACAGTACCCAGTGTGTTTTGTGCACAGTAAGCATATATGGGTGCAAATTAGGGAATCATGTTGATCTATTGACAACCGTTTCTGTCACTGCTGATATTTAGAAACATTTCTGTCAAAACACCCTTTGTTGATCTTTGGACACAATTTCTTTGCAAGGTGGAAGCCCTCTGTATCCCATGCTGTGAATGGACAAGACCCACTCACCCAATGGACATATGTGTACCTACTCTGAGGTTGCACTAAAGTAGAGAAAAAGGAAAATTCTACTGTCTCCACAAGGTGTTTTGTACAATTTCATAAATCTATTGACAGATGAAAAAAATGCCTGTTGAGTTAAAATCCTTGCTGTACACCTCTTTTGACAATACCTCTTTTAAATAATTTCTGTGCCAAAACCAAATATGACAGCAAATATATACTCTGCTGTGTACAACATCCTAGATCCAGAATGACTTGTGCCATGTATCATGTAAGGAAACTAATGAATCCTGCATTGCACTCTCTCGGTATTGTGCAGTACCTCCAAAGAAAGCACACCCCGTCTTTAGTGCCTATATACTACTGACATGAACTGTCATTCCCTTCTAAAAGTATGGTGAAGTGTAATCCAGATTATACATAATGTAATGCTGTTTGAGAGTCATCCATCCTGCATCTTCAGTACCAAATTCACAGTTCACACAGCTAGTGGCTCATAATGTACAAAGCAAAGCTAAATTATGGCCAAAGAAAATATCCCTTCTGCAAGGTCATGCAAGCTTCCTTCTCTTCACATTTTTAGACATTTGGGAGTTAAATGAAGAAGTATCCTCAGTCTGGCTTTACTACATCCAACATGCACAAAGACAAAATATAAATTTGTTGTAGTAGCAAATATTATAACATTAGTTAAACTAGATATTTGCTGTGGTTGTGCCATTCTGAACATGGTGATGATAATGTTAAACACTGAGTGATGATACAGAGCTTCACAGTTATCTGCCATCGACCCAAATGCCACACTGGATGCCCTCTACTTATCATAATGTAACACTTTTAAGGAGAAACATTCTCAGGGAGAAGATTTAACACTAGATAATCTATACAGACTGCAACTGATAACACTGTACTTGAAAAAAAATATATATATATATATATATATATATATATATATATATATATATATATATATATATATATACTAGGTTTTCTTTTTCCCCCTCTGGTCTGGTTAGTTGGTGGGTAAATGATCAAAATGTTATAAAATTAATTCTGATTTGAGGCAGCTGTTATTACTTCTAAATAGCTATTTTTATATAAAAGGGTTAATTTTTTCATGATGTTGATGTTTTGTGAGGAAATTGGTGGTTTGTGTGACTGTTCTCATTGGGGATATTCATGACATGCACTGACAAGGTAGCTTGAGTGGTTTTTTTTTTTGCTTTCTGTAAACTTTAAAAGCTTCAAGATTTGATTTCTCACCAAAAATACTTTTTTTTTTCCTCACTAGAGACAACCTCTGCTGTGCATGAGCCTATTTACGTACTTTTTAACAAGTTTATGAAGCTGCAGCTTGAGGAAACAACAGTGATGACGTCATTTGACCTTTTGAACTTGTTAAATGGCTGTATTTAGAATTCATTTCTCTTGAAATTCTGTTATCCTTCACTTAGATACTTTAAATAGTAAATAATTAGTTCTGATAAAAGTGTTTAACTCCTTTGAAAATACCCTTGTTCTTTTACAGATGCACACATTCTGCAGATTCAATCACACTTTTAGTAATTAAATGACATCAAATGAACTAGGAGCTGCATTAGAAAACTCATTATACATATCAACATCAGACTTATGTTACATAACTAAACATTTAGTAACTAAACAGCGGGTTGTGAGGCCTTTTCTGTAATAAGTGTTTTATATATATATATATATATATATATATATATATATATATATATATATTCAACAGATCCTTACATGAGACATTTTAGATAGATGACTAACAAAATGGTTAAAACATCTGATGTTTCTTGAAAAGTCTTGGAATATTGACAATCTTCTTAACCTTCAGCTTCTAATGTTTATACATACTTTGATCTGATGTGTATTTCTGACATATCTACTTATCAGAGGTGCTATCATTATATGTGACATATTCATATAGCTTCAGTTATATTGCACACTTTTATTTTAATGTATATTTCATGGACTCAGATTTCTTTAGTTGCTTTCATAATGCTTTTGTTTTTTTGTTTTGTTTTGTTTTTATGCTATATTCTAAGCAGAGATGGATAATTTGTGTCTTTTGGTGTTGGAGAGGTGGTGGATGGATGGTTTAGTTAAGTTTTTAACTAAACCAGAATCGTTATGTTTCATGTATGTATTTGTAAATAGTTTTGGGTTTTTTAAAGTAGTGTTTAATACATGTTATACATCCATGATAAGTAAGTTTTCAGTAGATTTCAAGTCAATGTGGAAGAAAGGAGTTTCAGTAAGTAACAACATACACATTATAGTCAATGGCTTATAAATGTTTATCATTAAATATTAACGGTTTGAACAATAATGTCAAAAGAGCTGGTTTGCTTAAATATATCAAAATGTATAAAGCCCAGACCATCTTTTTACAGGAAACCCATCTATTAAAAACAAGACCTACAAAAATAATCATTGAATGGCTATACCATTCTGTCTTATTCATGTTTTAAGACTAATAGAAGGGGCACTCTTATTCTATGGAAAAATACGTATACGTTGCTAGGAATTTGTTAAATGAAAAAAATACTGTAATAAAACGATCAATACACAGGAGGTTCAGGTTCAGGTTCTTTACTAGTGTACACCAGGAGGCAAAAAACGTACAAGTACAGAATTTTGTCTGAATGAAACAGGAAGAACACACCTTTTATAGTATTTCTTACTAGTATTAACCCACCAGGCTGACGTAGTCAGTCACAAGGGGTTTTACATCACTTTAGCTTACAATATTCTATTCATCTAAAATGCTGATACTACATTTTGCTTAAAAACTTTTCTAGTAAACAACGTGGCCTTGCTAGCCACCTGGTTAGTTACAATACCCTTTTACAAAAGTTTCCACTCAAGGTTCTAAATTAATTTGAACATAATAGTAGATACAGTTCTCAATACATTTTCCTTGTTACATGTTATCACTTCCTCCTTGCAACCGGTGAGTTATCTAATAACATATACAAGGCTGATTGCTCAAGCGGAAAAGAGCAGAAGATTCTCATTATTTCACACATTTAATTTCCTGACCCAGCAGATAATCACTTGTGAGAAGCATAAACATTAATTCTTGTTGAGCTAGCAGCTGCTGGGGTCAGAGGCCAACTTGCAAAAAAAGGCACACTGCAGTTTCCAAAAGCTTCTTGCAGTTTCATATGAATTCATTTTTCTTGTCATAACATTAATAGAATAAAATGCATTATATCTTTCTTATTTCTTAATAAACACTAAACATATACATTAATACATATTTTTCTAACATTTTCCCCCCTGTTAATACTTTTTATTCTATTCTCAGAAGTTTAAATGATTTTTATTTCTTCTCCTAACCTCTTCCACTTGGGACTTGCAGTTAAGAGAGTCATTCAGTTTAGACTTCAAGGAGAATTTCATTTGGAACCAATTCCTCAAGTTCAATGTCTTGATACAAGGTTTCAGAGACAGACATATCTATAAAATCTTTAATTAATCTTTTCATGCAGGAGATTCCACAACAAACACATGCTCCTAATAGGAGTAAACCTACACAAATGGCAATCAGAATATTCATTAGGATGGAACCCTACCCCCCAAACAGATTCTGGAAAAAATCCATCAGAGTGTTTGGGCCTGGTTTGGTCATGGCCGACACTTGCTGAATTACCTCCAGATGGTTATTAATTTCATGTCTATTATCTGGTATGTACGCACAGCATTTTTCTTTGATAAGCGCACACGTACCACCTCTCGCCGCTAGGGTGAAGTCAAGAGCCATCCGATTTTGCAACACAACAGTTCTCATTGCATTCAGTTCATCAGTCACTAATTCAAGAGCAGAAAAATTTGCATTACTCATTACTTCGAGAAGTTTCAACAGTTTTCTCAGCTCCCAAATCGATTTGACTGCACCATTCACTGGGAGTATACCTGTCCAAGATATAACACTGTCACTCAAGTCCATATGAGTCAATTTGTCTTTGTCCTTCACAGAATTATGGTCTTTCCAACCTGCTTCAACTCGCCCTACTGGATTCACAGGTTTCTCGATTGGATCTTTGGTTTTCTTGGAAACATCTCTCACGTTCCGTATTTTACCCAGAGGTAATTCCACAGTGTGTCGTATGGCCAGAACCAGGTAGCCCAAAAAACAACTGCTGGACCAATTCTCAGGTAGCCATTTGTATGCCTTTTTCCCACACACAAAATAACAGTTTTCAACTTTAGTGACAATTGTTTAATCAAAACAGGATTTCTTTGTACTTCATTCAATGTCGTTTTCATTGAGTTCAAATATGAATCATAGTTAGTATTGCAAACAGTACCCTCACTTTTAGTCTTAATATAACATTTATAAGACATTGTTATGTTACAGTTACTCCAGCCCACCTGGAGAGTATCATTCTTGAAAAAACACACAATCCCTTTTTGTGTAACAGGTAAATACAATGCTATTTTATCCTGTGATCTCACAGTTCCTGTGTCAAAAAGCAAATTCTCCCAAGTCTCATTGATCCCTAAAGGAACAGTGGACATTAGTAGTCCTCCATATGCTGTTGGTATAGCTGTACAAACCCAACAGTTTGAAATGTTCATAGTCTCAGCATATACACATTTAATTGCTAGGTATGTGTTAAAGTTTGGATGCCAGTCTATGGATGTCTCATCACGTTTATCCAGTTTTACTTGTGTGGTTGAGAAATGAAAAAACCACAGCAAAAAGAAAATTGTCAAAAGTACAGTCAACAAGTGTACGCCCAATGATATGATTATGCAACATTTTTGAGGTTGGTCTGCATTCTTATCTTTGGCCATTTTGTTCTTGTTGCGTAACAGTTACAATGTTTTTATCAAGTTGAAAGTTCTTTACCGGTTTACAGTGTGTCAAATGGATCCAAGATGACCTTTCGGCTATTTTGACTGCAGTATGCATGGCCAGCAGTACCTGGTATGGTCCATCCCACTTTGGGCTTGCCCAACTCTTCCTCTTTGTGACCTTTACCCAGATCCAGGACCCCGGGGCTAGAAACGCTTCCAATGGTCTGGTCTGTTCTTTATCTGAAAAAGAGTTAAACTGCAAGAGAGATTTATTTGTTAACAGTTTCCTCATATAACTAGCTAGTGAACTATCAGCCTCCTGGTGTGCAGGCATGAGAGCTTTCCATTGAGGTACATAATATGCCCTCCCAAACACCATTTCAAAAGGAGTTAAACCCTTTGCATTTGGAACTGTTTGCATACTCAGCAGCGCCAGAGGCAGACAGTGCACCCAGTTCTTCTGTGTTTCACTGACTAACTTTCTAAGTTTGTTCTTAAGGACTCCATTGTGCCTCTCCACCAGTCCTGCAGACTGAGGGTGATAAGCACAATGGTTCTTAAGGGAAATCCCAAAGAAGCGTCCCAATTGCTGTATGGTCTGATTCACAAAATGTGTACCATTGTCACTATAGATCCTTTCCGGTATGCCAAATCTTGGAATAATCTCCTTTATGAGAGCTTTTGCCACTGTTGTTGCATCCGGGTTTTTAGTCTGAAAGGCTTCCACCCATTTGGAAAACATATCTATAATGACAAGGCAATACCTTTTGTTATCACATTTGTTCAATTCTATAAAATCCATACAAATAGTATGGAATGGATATGGCGGTGTAGGAAAACTTCCTCGTTTAGGTTTAAATGCCCCTTGTGCATGATGTTTGTTACAAATATGACATGCCGCAAAAAATTTTTTTGTGTAATTTGTGAATCCATATGTTTGGAATATTCGGTTTACTAACTGTACCATCCCCCCGTTGAGACATGGCACTGCCCATGGCTCAACAAAGCTGCATATCTAAACAAATTAGACGGCAAATTGTTTTTTTCTCTTTGGAGATGTACAGCCCGTTTTCAAAGATTGCTCCTTGTTTTTCCCATTTTTGTTTCTCTGCTTTTGGAGTAAGCGTCTGCATTGTTTTTAACATTTCTAGGTCTAAAATTTCAGAGGGTTGTAATTCCTCGCCTAAAAGTAAAGTTTCTGAGTCTGAAGCTGCTTGCTTCGCAGCTGCATCAGCTCTTGCATTACCTTTTGAAATTCTGTCCTGCTGTTTCGTATGAGCTATGCATTTGCAAATAGCTACTTTAGTAGGTAGCTGAATAGATTCTAACAATTCTAAAATAAATTGCACATGATTAATTGGTTTACCACTAGATGTTATCATCCCTCTATTTTTCCACTGCTGTGCAAAAACATGTACAGTAGAAAAAGCATACCGACTGTCAGTATATATGTTACACATTTGTCTTTTGCTAAGGTACAAGATCGTGTTAAGGCAATCAATTCTGTTGCTTGTGCAGACAAGTTATGTGGTAAGGATTGGGCTTCTAAGGTTTCAGTGTCTGTAACTATTGCATACCCCACTAGATTTTTCCCTGTAGGGCCCCTTCTGCATGAGCCATCCACGTAATATGTCACCTCTGCCTTATCCAAGGGAATATCCGTGAGATCTTGTCTGGGTAAGGTTTTCTGCTTAATTTCCTGCAGGCAACTGTGTGGTGTGCCATCAGCAGGAGTTGGGAGCAAAGTTGATGGATTTAATGTCATGCATCGTTCAATTGTCATATGAGGTTGGCTCAACAGTATAGTTATACAGGAAATGTGTCTAGCAGGAGAAAGATAAGCTACCTTTTCTTGCAGTAAAATTATCGCAACTGCATGAGGCACTCTCAATGTGAGAGGATGGAATAACACCACTGAGGCTGAAGCCTGTACTGCCATTGCAGCTGCGACTACTGCTTGCACACAGTGGGACAAGGATCGCGCCACTGGGTCTAACTGTGATGAATAGTAAGCTATGGGGCGTTGCTTATCCCCATGTTGTTGTGTCAACACTGATGTCATATATCCCTGCTTACAGTCTACAGTTTGAAAGAAACGTTTATGATAGTTTGGTAATCCTAGAACTAATGAAGAAGCTATTAATTGCTTCAACCTGCAGAAAGCCATTTCTGCTTTAGGTGTCCATTGTAATAAATCCTGTGCTGCCATCGGCTTTTTGTATATGAGGTCGGTCAGTGGAGCAGATTCCAAAGCATAGTTTGGTATCCAACTCCGGCAGAAGTTAGTTGTTCCCAGGAAGGACATCATTTCCTTCTTGGTCGCTGGTTTGGGTGCTTGTAAAATCACTGTTTTTCTATCCTCATCTAGTATTCTACCTTCTTTGGATATTACATATCCTAGGTATCTAACTTGTTTTCTCCAAAGCTGTAGTTTGCTTTTGTTTCCTTTGTGTCCCTGTGTTGCTAAGAATTGTAACAGTGCTATGGTATCCTCCCTGCATTGCTGCTGGGTGGGGGCTGCTAGCAAGATGTCGTCTGCATAAAGTAGAATTTGACTACCCCCCGGAGGGGAGAATCCTGCCAAATTACTAGCCATTTCTTGTGCGAATATTGTTGGACTCTCACAATATCCCTGTGGTAGTCGAGTATAGGTATACCTTTTCCCCTGAAATGTAAATGCAAACCAATATTGGCTATCAGGATGTATAGGTATTGAAAAGAAAGCATTGCTGATATTTATCACAGAGAAATATTTCTGGTGAGGTTTGAAATCATTTAACAAAGTGTGTGGATCTGGCACCATAGGTGCTCTAGGTATTACTGCATTATTTACAGCTTGTAAGTCCTGAACCATACGCCATTCCCCGTTTGCCTTTTTAACAGGAAATAGGGGTGCATTACATGGTGAATCAGGAGATTCTACCAGTACTCCTTCTCTAAGTAATGCTGCTATTAAAGGTTTGATCCCTATCTCTGCATCCTTTCTCAAAGGATAGTGTCTCTTCTGTGGTCTAAATGCTGACATCGATGTAATAGTAACTGGTCCTGCTGTTCGAATAAGTCCTACATCTGACTTGCCTGTTGACCAAAGAATCTTTGGTATGTTACATAAGGCTTTCTCCTCTTCTTCTAATAAGAATGCTAATCAGCTGTCCTCGCTAGACTGCAAGTGTACAGCTGGGTGTGCCTGTGTTAGCCAATTCAGTTTTTGTTTCTGTATTCCCTGCTCTGATAATTCTAAATCAGTTTGTTTCTCCCATATCGTTACCTTTTCCTCCTAGGTCTGCCCATTTTACATTTTTATTCTTAGTTAAACTGACATGTGGTAATCAATTAGATTTGTATAGTGCAAGGAATTCTTGAGGTAATGAACAGCTAACAGCACTGTTTCCCTCAGTATCCCAGTACAGATTACGTAACACTAATCTGTTTGCACGATTTCTGAACAATTCTTGCTCATATTCCTTATCAGGTCCTGATGTGCTACAGTCATACAGAGTGCAACACAACAAATGCTGTCTGTCAGTGTCAAGGGAGGGGGATTTACTGATGGCTACGTTCATCAGTTCCTCGGTCACTGCCCCTGGACCAGTTGTAACCAAGTCCTGGCTGTACCAGTAAAAAGTTTCACCCTCCGGTCGCACCACAAAAGTATCCATTTATCGCTGTGCCTCCATACCCTGCATAGTTGGAGCTACTGCTATGCCAAATATCTGCATAAGGTCCCTACCTAATAGGTTCACTGGACATTTTGCAGAAACAACAATTTTACTCCTTTGAGTCATCCCTGAAATAGGGTCAGTTATTGCTATATCATGGGTAAGTGGTTCCCGGTATAGCTGTCCATTTATAGCTTTCACTAATATATAATCAGGTGATTCTGAATGTTCCGGTAACTTGGAGGGGTGTATCAGAGTCCATAACGCTCCTGAATCACACAGGAATTTAACTTCCTTCCCTTCCACCAGAAGTCTAACTTCCAGTTTTGTGTCTGCTAGGTAGAGCTCTAGGCTCAATAATGCTAAATCTAAAACCTCATTTTCTTCATCCTCCATGTCTACTTGCACTTCCTCTACTCCTTCTATCACATTTACATTGGTTCTTTCTTTATTGTCTTTTCCCGATGATTTCTGACTCTCGTATGGTGTATCTTCACCATCATATAGTCAGTCCTCATCTCCCTTATCCTCTGTGATTACCTTCTTATTTTGTTTACAATCCCTAGCTAGATGTCCTTTCTTCCCGCACTTAAAGCATTTACCTCTCTTTTTCCTTTCTTGAAAGTCCTCTGACCATTTGTCAGACTGTTTATTTCCCTGTGCATTTTTCTTACCCTTTTTACTAGACTGTAATACATAAACTTCAGCTCTGTCTTCAGCAGTGAAGACTTGCACTTCCTTTTTCTTTTTGCTATTAAAATGTCTTTCAGCATGTCTAGCATATTCAAGTAAGGCTTGTAACCTACTTGCTCGATGATCTATCATATGCTTCTTAATGAAGCTACTAATAGGTGCAATGCAACCTTTTAAAAATGCATTTTTCAATTGCTGTTCATACGGGGAATCATTTGTTTGATTTTCAGGAACTGTCATGCCACTATGATTGTTAAAGCACTCTAATAATCTGGCATAGTACCCATCTACGGTTTCATTTTCTTGCTGTATGCATTGATTAATACAAGTCCAGTCTGCTCTAGGTTTCCATTTCTCAGAGATTCGGTCTGTAAGGCCTTTTACTCTATTGTCAAGTTCTGCGTCACTATGTGGGAGTGGCTTAAATTCTGCATTACGAGGATTCCAGGTGCCACAGATCATGTGCCAATCTGTACCTACAATTTGTCTAACTACTTTTTCTACTTCTTCCCCATTTAAGTGGTAACTTAACCTCATGCCTTGTAAATCTTCTAGGAATTTTGTAAAATTAACTTTTGGATGGGGAATTCCCTCAGTAGCCTTCCGGATATCCTCCGGTGTCCATGGCCTATATACCAAGAGGGTTGGGTCCTGTCCAACCTGTCCTGCCTGAGGATTTGGTACCTCTATAAGTGGACATATTTATTCCTCACTCTCAGCTTGCAAATTTATCTCCATTTGATACGATTCTATGTCCCCCTGTGTTTTACGTGTTCGGGACCTACTTTCAATGGGATCTCTAACAAACAATTTCAGTTTCACTGAGACATCAGGATACCGCGGAGGTGGACCAGCTTGTCCACCCGCTCCATATCCTGAAAAAGGGAGTGGGGGGGGCGTTGCTACTACTATATTATTATCTTCTTTGTCTAAAAACAATGCTTTTGAATTATTACTCTTTTGTTCCTTACGGTTTGCTTCCTCAATCCAGCTGTGTGCCTGAGGAATGCCTAATTGCCGTTGTTTCTTTGCCTGACCTTTTGTATCACTTTTAAGCTGTTTAAGAAGTTTAACAAGCAAAGATTTGTCTAATTTCCCATCAAATTCATATTTGTTAACCCATTTTGCATAATATCTAACATTATCTGCACGTTGTAGTTGCATATATTTTGCATCTTCGGTTAGGGGCAGGTCTCGTGATGTTTTAGTGCACCGATTTCCCATGTTAATAAATGTTACGTAACCCTTTTACCACGTGGTACCACAACTTCAGTTCCTTTCACAGTTTATCTAGAATAACTGCCTACCTTATTCTGTTACCCTGATCTATGACCAAATAAACAGTAACTTTTCTTGTCCCTGATCTGTATGACAAATCTGACAAAAAAAAAACAATATTTACTGTAACCTAGTTCCTGATCTAAAACAGAAAAAAAGGCAAAAAGTCTCCCTACCTGAGCCTCCGGTATTGAGCAGTCATGGTTCGCAGTGGAGATCCACTCTTCAGCCACAGATCAGAAAATGGCCAGTCTCTTTAAACGACAATTCAGTCGGAGGTCTTTTCACTCAAGAAGAACCATTTCGGTATCTTCTCCTGCATGCAGACTTCGACCACCACTACGCTCTGATCCGCAGCTTCTGAGGGATTCCGGTACGCAAAGGACCAATCTGTTAAATGAAAAAATACTGTAATAAAAAGATCAATACACAGGAGGTTCAGGTTCAGGTTCTTTACTAGTGTACACCAGGAGGCAAAAAACATACAAGTACAGAATTTTGTCTGAATGAAACAGGAAGAACACAACTTTTATAGTATTTCTTACTAGTATTAACCCACCAGGCTGACATAGTCAGTCACAAGGGGTTTTACATCACTTTAGCTTACAATATTCTATTCATCTAAAATGCTGATACTACATTTTCCTTAAAAACTTTTCTAGTAAACAACGTGGCCTTGCTAGCCACCTGGTTAGTTACAATACCCTTTTACAAAAGTTTCCACTCAAGGTTCTAAATTAATTCAAACATAATAGTAGATACAGTTCTCCATACATTTTCCTTGTTAAATGTTATCACTTCCTCCTTGCAACCGGTGCGTTATCTAGTAACATATACAAGGCCGATTGCTCAAGCGGACAAGAGCAGAAGATTCTCATTATTTCACACATTTAATTTCCTGACCCAGCAGATAATCACTTGTGAGAAGCATAAACATTAATTCTTGCTGAGCTAGCAGCTGCTGGGGTCAGAGGCCAACTTGCAAAAAAAGGCACACTGCAGTTTCCAAAAGCTTCTTGCAGTTTCATATGAATTCATTTTTCTTGTCATAACATTAATAGAATAAAATGCATTATATCTTTCTTATTTCTTAATAAGCACTAAACATATACATTAATACATATTTTTCTAACAGAATTATAGATACAATTTCAGATAAAGATGAGATGCTAAGCATGGTTATTTTGGAAATCAATAGGAAGTCTTATACTTTGATTAATACATAATAGATACAGGGACAAAGTACTAAATATGTTGACAAATATCTGGACCTGATTACTTTAAATGCAAAAGGGGAAATTATAGCAAAAGTTGATTTTAACTGTCTATTCTCAGGCAAAGATACTTATAAAAATGGTAAAATAAAACTAACATCTCAAGCCAAGAAATTAAATGACTTAACAAACTAGATGAACCTTAAAGATATTCATGGTCTAAGAGAACACTATTCCTTATTCTGTACTCACTATTCATATCGGTTTGGTACACAAACAAACATTGATAAGGTCTTTGTATCAAATAATATATAGGTTCATAGGTTCATAGGTAGGTACTAGGCTATCTGCCCAAGGGCCTAAGTAAGCCTAGCCAACAAGGTTCCCTGACTTACGCCACCCAGTAAAGTTAATTTCCTGTGCTCCTGTCAAGCAGAGCCATAGAAGTGATCCCCGGGGTGTATTTCCTATTTCCCATCCACTCATCAAGATTTTTCTTGAAGAGCGCTATTGAGGAACTTTGCTTGATATAGATGGGTGGCTTGTTCCAGAGTATAGGAAGTCTCTGGGACAGGAATCTATCCCTCCAGCATGTCCTGTTTATTGTGATGACAAGGTTTAGGTCCCTAGAGCATGTAGCTCGGAGGGATTGGGATTTCTTTAGGTGTAGCATGTCCAACAGCTACGGGTTTAACATAGCTTTATATGTTAGGCAGTGATCTCCTCGGAGTAGGTGATATGCTACAGTGTAAAGCTGGAGTCTTTTGAGATGGTCAGTGAAGGGCATCTGTTTGAGGCCAGTAATCCTCTTTGTGAGGTACTTCTGTGGCCTTTCCAGCTGCTGCAGGTGTCTTGTGAGGTACATTCCAAAAAAGGCTTTGTACTCTTTAATGGGTCTAATGAGTACTGAGTAGAGGGGAACAATGACCTTTTTTTTCCTGGATGAGAACCATTTTGTGATGAGGTGTGCCACATAGAACGATTTCCTGAACACTGTGGTGATGTGATTATCAAAGGAGAGACTACTGTCAACCTGGGTCCCAAGGTCTCTGATCACATATTCGGTGTTAAGTAGACTGTTGTTTATGTGGTAGTTCATGGGTACAGAATTTTTATCAAAGGGGATGACAATGCACTTTTTGGCATTGAGCTTGAGGCCATGCTCTAACATCAGGCATCTGTATCAGTGAGGCCCTTCTGTAGGATGTCCACATTGTTTGGGGACTCGACTATGTTTCCTAGTTTGCAGTCATCTGCAAACTTCATTAGCCAGAGGCCTTCTGTGTTAGCCTGTACTTCAGAGAAGTAGATACCAAAAAGGAGAGGTCTCAGGACTGAACCCTGTGGTACTCCACTTGTCACTGGTTTGAAGTCAGATTTGGAGTCTGCAACTTTTACAGTGTGGGTTCTGTCAGTGAGCCAGTTGGCAACCCATCTTGTGATGTAGGGATTTATACCTAGTTTAGTGAGTTTAGCTATAATTCCAGAATGGGGGGGGGTGTTGAAAGCCTTGACAAGGTCAAGATAGGCAGTGTGAACCACCTTACCCTCGTCTACAGCTTTGGTGACTGCCTCAAAGAAGTCAATCAGGTTCAGAAGGCATGATCTGCCTTTCACAAACTCGAACTAGGTGGGGTCCAGAGTTTGGAGGTTATCAATGTCTTTGTTTATGAGTTTCATGATGATACATTCCATGGCCTTGCAGACCAGGCTTGTCAGGCTAATAGGGCTAGAGTTCCCAGGATCAGTGGTGGCTCCCCCTTTGTGGAGTGGAATAACTGTTGCTGTGCAGCATTCAGTGGGCACAAAGCCTGACGTGAGACTATGATTGAACATGGTGCTTAGGTGGGGAGCCAGTTCATTCTAAATTTCATATTAAATTCAGCCTGGGATATTGTCTGGTCCCATGGATGCTGTGTTTTTGGTTTTAGAGAGTGCAGGTTTTACTTGCATTGATGTGATTACAGGGACTCTGCATTCTTCCTGTATAGATATGGGCCCTTTAGGGGGTGAGAGGGGGGTAAAGTTAGCACTGAACCTATCTGCCGGGATGTTGGCAATATCAGTTGGCTTTGTAATTTTCCTGCTGTTGTGCTCTGTAACTCAGAGCAGATGTGGGTGTTGCCACTGAGATTCTTGACATAGCTATAGAATCCTTTGTGGTTGTCTTTAGAATCAGTGGTGATTGTGTTTTCGTAGCTAGCTTTAGAGGATCTTATAAGGGATCTCAGCTTCTTACTGAGGCTGACCAGGGAGCTCCTCACTCATGGGATTTTACTCTCTTTTGCAACAGTTTCTTCCTTTGTTGTAGAGTTTGTTTATGGCAGGGGACCACCAGATTGGTTTCCTTTTTTTGGAGGATAGCATCTTTGTTCTGTCTGGGATAGCACTAGCCATGCACTCGTATAAGTGCTTATAGAGTGCATTTGTGTAGGATTCAGAAGTTGTAACTGTATTGTCCATCTGCATGGGTGTCATGAAGTTTGCCACTTCTGCCTTAAGAAGCATGAGGTTGGCTTTGGAGACATTTTTTACTCTGGTTTCCTTAATGGTGGGTGGGGGCAGGATGCGGATATCTAGGGTGATTAGCTTATGGTCGGTTCTGCCCAACAAGGAGTTGACTTCAGGTGTGGAACACTGGTCACTCATGTTGGCAAGGACTAGGTCTAGGATATTGTTGCCCCTGGTGGGGGTGTGGATAAGTTGATCCAGGGCATTGGAATTTATGAATTCCAGAAAGCGTTGAATAAAGGAATTGGTACATGAGTAGTTTTCCCTGTTAATGGTGAGGTAGTTGAAATCACCCATTATTAGGGTGTTTGGTTAAACCCTAATATTTTCCAGTATATCAAACAAAGAGGAGTGGGAATCCTGGGGCATGGTGAGGGATCTGTAGCAAGCTACAATTTGGATTGCAGTTTTGCCCAGAGTTAGTTGCATTTGGATAACCTCTGATGCATTATGCTGCGCAACTAGCCTGGAGGTGTGGATATCCTTAAAGAATATGGACACACCTCCACCTATGGTGTTCTGGTCTAGGTTAGATGGCTGAAAAGTGTGGTATGAGTTATAGCCTGGTAATGCAGGGGTTCTCTCTAGAGCCATGAACCAGGTCTCAGTCACTGCACAGATATCAATGTTCTCCATTTTAAGGAGTGCCTCGAGTGAGTGCATTTTGAGATTTAGACTTCTAGCATTGAGTATCATTGTCATTTGAACCTTGCCTAAAAATGGCACTATAGTAAGTATATAAGGCAAGACCCTTAGCCAGTATCCAGAATCTCAGGGGCAACAGGTGCAGGCCATCTCCGGCACAGCAACGCAGTCTGTTGACCATGTCGTCCCAGGCAGACAGATACTCAAATATAAGTGATGTATCTATAACGACTTGTCCACTTTCAGACCATAATGCTATAAACTTTACATTAACTATGCATACAGATGATTTAAGATTTCTACAGAGAATTCCTGCTTACATAACTAAGTTAAAAGATTTTAGGGAATAGATGAAAGAAACAGACATGTTTATGGAAACAAATGATAATGGTGGAGTGACTGATACTATACTATGGGAAACATTTAAAGTTTATATATATATGGTAGAATAAAATATTGGTACCTTAAAAAAGGAGAGAGTAGGACAAAGGACTGTTAGACTTACAAACAAACCTAGACAAGATAAAAATGGACACAAAACCAAATAACAAAGTATCACATAACAAAATTACTAAGTTAAATCAAAAATATTTAGAAGTTCTGAATCATAAGGTAGCCATAAACCTGGAAAATTTGAAATTACAATCTTATGCTGTCGATACATAAAATAGCGGTAAGATCCAAAAAAATAAACAATCAAAATCTTATTAATGAGATTAAATATAAAAGTGATGGTTCAGTTAAAAGTACATCTAACTTTATGGGCATATTAGAAGTGTTCAAAACTACTATAAAGATATAAATATAACAGACCACTTTTGGAGACAGATAATGTAATAAATACTTTTATTCAAGAAAATATAACTACTAAGGTGTCAATGCAACAAAATAACATAGTAAATAAACAAATAACACTAACAGAAGTGAAAGAGCAAATACAAAATTTAAAAGATAATAAAGCTCCAGGACTGGATGGAATAATTCCTGAACTATATAAGATTTTTTCCTGAATATATAATAAATAAAATGATGAGTGCCTTTACTATGGTTAAGCAAAAATGTATAACACCCCCATCATGGAAATATTCAATTATCTCACCCATTTTAAAACAAGGTAAGGACCACGAATCTTCTGAGTCATATAGGCCAATTTCGTTACTAAACACTGATTATAAAATTTTCATGGCAATATTAGCTAATAGGATAAAGAACATATTAGGGTCTATATTATAAAGTCAAAAGCTCTAAAGAGCGAATACAAGTACATCGACACAAAAATAGCGAAACACATATTGAGCAAAAATCAAAACACTGAACCTGTTTCTTTAAACAACAGCACCATGCAGGTATACGTAAATTAACTAAATAAAACTAAAATAATACACTTTTGCAGGGGGCAAGACCCCCTGCACCCTCCACACCCCCGTACTTAAATATACCTACTCCAAGACTGCACTACAATGAGAAAAAGGATATATTACCTTATCCCAGGATCACACTGCTGGCCAAACAAATACGTTCGATGTTCCGATTTTTGCTCAGTAAGTGTTTCGCTATTTTTGTACATCACTCTTTATGTGTTGATGTACTTGTATTCGCTCTTTAGAGCTTTTGACTTTATAATATAGACCCAAAATATTACCTAATCTTAATACATAATGATCAGACAGGGTTCATTCTTCATAGAAAATTGCAAGATAACATTATTAAATTACTATCATTAATAGACATAGCATGCAAATGCAAAAAAACAAGTAACTATTATCAGCCTAGACAAAGAAAAGGCTTTTGATTCTATTAGTTGGTTTTATCTACAAGGAATTTGGATTGGTTGTGACTTCTCCTCAGATTTTGTCAACTTATTAATGAAAATTTATAGTGGGGCACAAGCTTATGTGAAAATTGGATCAAGTCCATCCTCACCACTAGAAATCCTCAAGGGAACTAGACAAGGTTGTCCTTTGTCACCATTATTGTTTGCTCTTTTAATGGAACCTTTTGCTACATATATCAGAAACAAGAAAATGTAAAAGGCTTTCAAGTTAATAAGGACTATTGTCCTAAGATACAATTATTTGATGATGATGTGTTGTTAATGTTGGGTGATATTGATGGTTCTTTGCATGATGTTATAAATACCTTAAACAAGTTTGAAACAATTTTAGGGCTTAAATTTAATCATAATAAATCCAAAACATTAGTAATTAACAAAAAGATCAACAAAAACCTAAAGGAGAATAGGCTGTTTAATTGGGAGAATGATGTATTAGAATATTTGGGTGCCAGTATAAAGAGTACATGGAAATAGTCTGTTAAACTAAACTACAATAATTTAATAACCACCATTAGTGAACTAATCAAAAGATGGAATAAAATGTTCTTCAGAATGGAGGATAGGCTTTCTTTAATTAAAATGATAATTTTACCTAAACATTTGTTTTATATACAGTCACTGATACTACCCACTCCCAAAAACTTATTTAAAAAATTATATTCCATGCTACTTAAATTTTTATTGTCCCCCTTAAAATTTAGGATTGCATATAAATGGCACATTAGAGCTTGGAACAGTAATGGGATAGCATTCCCTAGCTTAGATCTTTATTCCAAATCAGTTATAATTAATGTAATATTACATTGGATCTCACCTGCCTATATATCTGGCTGGAACATAATACATGCGATTCATATAACTGATGTCAGAACTATAGAAAATCAATTTAAGGAACAATACGGAATAAGTAGAGTTCATTGCCTTTTAAGTGAATTTTGTTTATTTAATAAGAAGTTTGATAATTTTTCTTATGGCATTAATCAAATATTTAATAACTTTAAAAATATAATTGATTGTAATTACAACATTAAACAATTCCTATTTCGTATATTCCCTGTAGCATACTCCCCTGATTGCCTAGATTTTTTCAACATCAATGTGATGAAAAAATTAAAGTAAAAAAACTTGATATTCTGGCATCAGTTTATTGAAAATAAGGGTATTAAACTACTAAACTCTCATAATGATGAATGTTGTTAGTGCATATGCTCCACAAGTTGGGTGTGCGATGGATGAGAAAGAAAAATTTTGGAGTGAGTTGGATGAAGTGGTGATGACTGTACTGTACCCAAGGGTGAGAGACTGGTGATTGGAGCAGATTTCAATGGGCATGTTGGTGAAGGGAACAGAGGGGATGAGGACGTGATGGGTAGGTATGGTGTTAAGCAAAGGAATGCAGAAGGTCAGATGACAGTGGATTCTGTGAAAATGATGGACATGGCTGTGGTGAATACATATTTTAACAAGAGGAAGGAGCATAGGGTGACATACAAGAGTGGAGGAAGATGCACATAGGTGGATTATATCTTTTGTAGAAGGGCCAGTCTAAAGGAGATTGGAGACTATAAAGTGGTGGCAGGGGAAGCAGCATAGGATGGTGGTTTGTAGGATGACATTGGTGATCAAGAAGAGGAGGATGAGTGTGAGGGCAGCACCAAGAATCAAATGGTGGAAATTGAAAAAGGGTAACTGTGAGGTGGAGTTCAGGAAAGAGTTAAGACAGGCACTGGGTGGCAGTGAAGAGTTACCGAATAGCTGGGTAACTACAGCAGAGCTAGTAAGAGAGATGGCTAGAAAGGTGCTTGGTGTGACATCTGGAAATAGGAAGGAGGACAAAGAGACCTGGTGGTGGAATGAAGAAGTACAGGAGAGTATACAGAGAAAGAGGTTGGTGAAGAAGAAGTGGGATTGTCAGAAAGATGAAGAAAGTAGACAAGAGTATAAGGAGATGAAGTGGATGGCAAAGAGAGAGGTGGTGAAGGCTAAGGATAAGGCATATAAAGAGTTTTATGAAAGGTTGGACACTATGGAGGGAGAAAAGGACTGTACCAATTGGCTAGATAGAGGGACCAAGTTAGTAAAGATGTGCAGCAGGTAAGGGTGATAAAGGATAATGAGGGAAATGTACTCACAAGCGAGGAGAGTGTGTTGAGCAGATGGAAGAGTACTTTGAGGGGCTGATGAATGAAGAGAATGAGCGGGAGAGAAGGTTGGATGATGTGCGGATAGTGAATCATGAAGTGCAGTGGATTAGCAAAGAGGAAGTAAGGATAGCTATGAAGAGGATGAAGAATGGAAAGGCTATTGGCCCAGATGACATACCTGTGGAAGCATGGAGGTGTTTAGGTGAAATGTCAGTGGAGTTTTTAACTAGATTGTTTAATGAAATCTTAGAAAGTGAGAGGATGCCTGAGGAATTGAGAAAAAGTGTTTTGGTACCGATTTTTAAGAATAAGGGTGATGTGCAGAGCTGTAGTAACTACAGAGGGATTAAATTGATCAGTCACACCATGAAGTTATGGGAAAGAGTAGTGGAAGCTAGGTTAAGAAGGGAGTTGATGATTAATGATCAGCAGTATGGTTTCATGCCAGGAAAGAGCACTACAAATGCAATGTTCGCTCTGAGAGTGTTGATGGAGAAGTACAGAGAAGGTCAGAAGGATTTGCATTGTGTCTTTGTGTTCTTAGAGAAAGCATATGACAGGTTCCTAGAGAGGAGTTGTGGTCTTGTATGAGAAAGTCAGGAGTGTCAGAGAAGTATGTAAGAGTGGTACAGGATATGTACGAGGGTAGTGTGACAGCACTAAGGTCTGCAGTAGGAGTGACGGATGCATTTAAGGGGGAGGTGGGATTACATCAAGTATCAGCTCTGAGCCCTTTTTTATTTGCAATAGTGATGGACAGGTTGACAGACGAGATCTGACAGGAGTCTCCGTGGACTATGATGTTTGCAGATGACATTGTGATCTGTAGTGAGAGTAGGGAACAGGTGGAGGAGACCCTGGAGAGGTGGAGATATGCTCTAGAGAGAAGAGGAATGAATGTCAGTGGGACTAAGATAGAATATGTGTGTGTGAATGAGAGGGAGGATAGAGGAATGGTGATGATGCCAGGAGTAGAGGTGGAGAAGATGGATGAGTTTAAATACTTGGGATCAACAGTTCAGAGTAATGGTGAGTGTGAAAGAGAGGTGAAGAAAAGAGTACATGCAGGATGGAGTGGGTGGAGAAGAGTGTCAGGAGTGATTTGTGACAGACGAGTACCAATAAGAGTGAAACGGAAGGTCTACAAGAGGGTAGCGAGACCAGCTATGTTACATGGGTTGGAGACAGTGGCACTGACAAAAAGGCAGGAGTCAGAGCTTGACATGGCAGAGTTGAAGATGTTATGATTTGCACTGGGTGTGACGAGGATGGACAGAATTAGGAATAAGTATATTAGAGAGTCAGCCCAGGTTGGAGACAAAGCCAGAGAGGCAAGATTACATTGGTTTGGACATGTGCTGAGGAGGGATGCAGAGTATATTGGGAAAAAGATGCTAAGGATGAAGCTGCCAGGTAACAGGAAAAGAGGAAGGCCTAAGATAATGTTTATGGATGTGGTGAGAGAGGACATACAGGTGGTTGGTGTGACAGAACAAGATGCAGAGGACAGGAAGAAATGGAAACAGTTGATCCGCTGTGGCGACCTCTAATGGGAGCAGCTGAAAGAAGAAGAAACCACTAAACTCTCTTCTATGTAGTTTTGATAATAGTCAAGACATTTGGTTGTTTAAACACGCATTATGGCAGTTTGTAGAAAACAAAATGAGAGTAACAATCAACCTAGAGACTGAATCTATACCTAGTTTGATCCAACTTTTTATTAGGTGTCTTGAAAAGACAGATTATCAAAAATTAAGTATCTCACCTATCTATAAGATACTAAGAGAAGACACTCTAAAGTTTGACTCAGATTTTTGGAGTTACTATGTAAAGATTAATGGAGAACAGATATCTGCTGAGTCCAAAAACACTGTTATAGAAATCTATGTATGGTACCTTTTCTTCATTATATTGGAGATTGTATGCATGGAAATTTATGAATAGGAGTTCCTATACTCCACATAAAATAAATCCTATACTCAAAAACAGTGAAAGTAAATGTCAGAAATGTGATGAATTACTAGAGGCCAATTGAGTTCACATGTTCATTGAATGTAGAAATGTTGTTCAATACTGGAAAGACTTCAAATGTTTTGTAAAGGCTTTATGGTTTGATAACTGTCATACTTCTAATACACTAATCCTATTCAATGTTCCTATACATAATGTAATACCTAAATCTCAGATTCAGTTACTCTGGTCAGTTCTTGCAATTGCCAGAAAAGTTATTACTTTGAACTGGAAAAGTAAACAAGATATGACATTTAAAGAGTTTATTAATTTATCAAAAGTTGTAAAAAACAACTGCAAAGCATTTGTTATAGAACTCATGACATTACTCATAAAAAGTAGCATGGCAAAAACTGGAAAATCTTTTGAACAAATACTGATAACTTCTCATGGATACAATGATTGTTTATCATGGATGAATGCAAATATTGTAAATAGTTTTGTTATTGTTATATTGTATTTGTTATATGTACATTTGCTTATGTTTATAATGAAAACAAAATAAAAATGTTTTGGGGAAAAATAAATATATAATAATAAAGAAATTGTATCCAATTCAGTTTGAGGTGATTGAACTCAATCGGCAGAGCAAAAACACTTCCATAGCTAAGATTTCTAGGGATATTTTTAGCTAAATAACCAACTCAAAATCAATGTTTATCCAACAGTTGCCTAAAGTAAAAGTTTTTATCAGGTTATCATGCCAGGATAGGTGTGCCAGATCACTATCAGTCATCCAAATTAGGGAACAGAATACTATAGCTAGGATATTTTGTCTGCATTTTGAATATCCACAGTACTTCATATAACTAAAAAAGCATGGTTTCTAGAGATCTTCGTCTGCCACTAGACATTTTCATATCTTAAGAAGGACTGCTCTGGGGATAATAAACTATCAGTAGAACAAACTGCAGCATGCTCTAAGATACACTATTAAGTCCAAAATGACAACCTCCAAACTGGCTAGTAATCTCTGCAGCTTATTAACAGAGATGCAGCTGTTATCTAAGTAATAATAAGAAAAATGAAAGAATAGGAAAGAAAATTACATGAGTCAACAGTAGTCACCTGTGGAAGTCAAACTCATCTCATCTTCTACACTTTTATGTTAGCTCTCTGGCTTGTACAGTGATGACTGTACAGATGGTTGTTGGAATCTTCAAACTGAAAAATGTTTATTAAATTATAAATGATGTGCATTAATTATCCATGGCTACCCAGTTTTGAGCATAAATAATTGAGGTTACCATGAGTATTCTAGAATGACATAACAAAAAATTGGGGTAATACAGCAGCCACCTATTCAAAAGCATTTTTTCTTTCTTAAGCAAAAATAGAAGTAGATGCAAATGTTTTATTAGTTTTTGCCACTAGTTATCCTGAAAAAAAACTCCAGGCAAGCTACTCATTAAGAACATCAAGATATTATTGCTTAAAAAAGGGAATCAGGTCACCAATAACAGCTTTGAAGAACTAAAACGTATTGCTCTCTAAATATAAGGGAATAACTGCATGAAATATAATAAATCTAGATGAAAGCAGCAATGCTGGGAATCTTCATCATGATTGGAAATGGCTATACATTAACTGAGCTAGAAACTTATGAAATCCTTGCACATCTCCCCAGGTTATTACTGAAAGCATGCCACAATCAATGGAAGAAGACAATATGGCATTCATTTAAGAGAGAGAAAAAAAAAACATTTGTTAACATTTACATTCAGCTTGAAAAAACTGCTTCTATCCTCTGTCTGTTAAAGCTGCAAAAAAAGGAAGTGAACATGGTTAACTATGATAGTAGAAATTGGATAAATATATTAACTTTGTTTAAGTAATGGCTCTTGTCTTAGCAAAGCAGTTGGAAGCAAACTGGGTACCTAATTTTGAATTTTAGGGCTATGCCAACAGTTTGATGCCCACTGTTTCATGTTCTTTAATCTCACTGATTGAGGAAGATCTAATATCTAACAAAGCTTCACAGAGCCACAGGACAGGTGTTGCTGATGCCTGGATAAGTAATCTTTTTTTTTTTAAAACAGTTTTATTGATTTTGATTATAATGAAAACAATCACATAGACATATATAAGATAATTTACATTATAGATTTACAAATTGATAACATATATTTAAAGCATTTAAATATGAATATACGAATAACAAAGCAAACAAACTAAAGTATGTACATAGACATCCAGTATTTATACAGTAACATACACTATAACCTTCCTTTTGTAACTTGTTCTCATAAATGACAAGGAAAGTCAATTACCTTGATGTGAAATGATCATTTTTTCCAAAATATTTTGTAAATTAACCCATAAATGATATTCATATGTCTTTCTAGAAGTTCTAGAGGTTATGGTTCTTATCTGTAAATGACTAACTTATTTTAATAAATTAGTAAACTCAAGAGAATGTAGGAGGATATTTTGAAATCCAATTTTTTGTTATGATCTTTCTAGCCACTGCCAATATAGTCCATAATAATAAGTATTTGGTTTTCCTAACACATTTTGGAACAGGTGTATTAAATATGATTAATGATTTATTCAATATGAAGTTGTCTGAAAAAAGTGCTTGTAAAAAGTCATTTACTTTATTCCAAAATATATTTAAGGTTGGACAGTCAAAACATATATGTGCCCAGTTAATATCTACATTAGAGTTGCATCTATTACAGATGTTCTGTTTTTTATTAATTTTGTCCATTATTTGTGGTGTATAAAAGGATCTATTCATGAATCTCCGTGTGTAAATCTTCCATTTCAGAAAAAATGATGTTTTCCCAGATGATTGTAGCATATTAAACTTATCTTGCTCACTTGGGGAATTATGAGTAATTAAACTATAATAACTCCAGTAGTTATGTGTGTAAGAAAATGTTTCTTCTCTTAAAAGTCTATAAATAAAGGAAATACTACCTGAATATGTATGCTGGTGTAATAATGTTGATTGCAGAAATTGTAATAATATCCTAGTGTCATGTTTGCTAGTTGATGAAGCTAGTTTCAACTTATTATCAAGATATAGTATAAGTGTTTGTATATCTAACCATGAGGAATTATTAAGTTTATATTCCTGTATTATATGATCCATTGAACTAGTCTTGTATTCATAAGTCAGCTGGAACCAGTATTTGAGTTCATTGTTTTTCAGTTGAGAAATGTTGTTAATATCAAGTCTCTTGTGTATATGCTATAGGAAATAACAAAAAAGTAGTCTTTATATTTAACATGTTTATATATAAAGTTTCTAAAGTTACTTATAATATTATGTATGTAACTGGCAATATGATTAGGATTAGTATGTGTGATAAAATATTCTTTTAAGATCCATATAAAAGGTGTGTTTCTGAATTCTAGTTGATATGATGTTGGTCTCATTATAAGTTCCATGGCTGATACTTCCCATAAAGATTTTCATTTAGCTAAATAGGTTATATGTAAGAGCTGAGAAATTGATCTGATTATAGCGGAAATCGAATAGAGATTTAGATCTGGGAAAGCTATTCCGACATTCTTCCAGCTGTTAGTATGTTGATTAATAGTAATTCTAGTTTTTTTTGTGACCAGAAGAATCGTAGTATTAAAGAGTTTAGTTTATTTATAAACCTTTTTGAGGGTAGAATTTGAATGTATTTTATTACGTATAAGATTTTAGGTAGAATTATCATTTTTATAATGGTTAGTCTTTCTTCAGTAGTAAATATTATTGTATTCCATTTTGAAAATAATTCTTGGATATTTTGTAAACATTTATTATAGTTTAATTGAATTATTGATTTAATGTCTTTGGCAAGAATGATTCCAAGATATGTGGTTTGATCTGCGTTAGCAATGTGATATGTATTATTTCCTATCATCCTTTTTACATTTTTTTATTATTAGGATATATGGGTAGAATTTTTGTTTTATTGTCATTGAATGATAGACCGGACATCATTTGAAATGTTTTAATTGATTCATATAATGACATGAATGAGGAGTCATTTCCCTTTGTGGTGATAAGAACATCATCTGCAAACAATTGGATTTTGGCTATATTACCTTTATCCATTCCCAAACCCTCTATTTCTTTATTGTTTCTTATTTCATTTGCCCAGGGTTCCATGATCAAAGTAAATGGTAGAAGAGAGAGAGAGGACATCCTTGTTTGGTGCCTTTTGTAATAGATATTTTATTTTAAATATATGACCCTATTTTGATATATGCATAGGTTTCTTCATATAAATGTTTTAGAAGATTAATAAAATTATGTGAAAAATGTAAGCATTCCAAAAGAGTAAATAGATAGATCCAGTTAATAGATTCAAAGGTCGCATTACTATCAAGACTAATTAATGATAAGTTCCTTTTCTTCCTTTGTGAGAAGTCTATAATAGCTAGGTTTGTTTTATATTATCAAAAGTACTTCTCTTAGTTATAAATCCTGTCTGGTCTTCCTCTATTAAGTGGGGTAAGAATGTCTTCAGTCTTTCTGAGAATATATTCATAAACATCTTATAATCAATATTCAATAAAAATATTGGTCTGTATGAAGAACAGAATTTTGGGTCTTTATTTGATTTTAAAATAGGGGATATAAATGTATATTTCCAGGATGGAGGTGTACTATTATCACTTTGGGCCGAATTATATACTTTGTGTAGTAAGGAAATAGCCATTTTATTATGTCAGGAATAATTCCATCGTTACCTGGAGCTTTGTTTAATTTAAGCTTACTTACTTGACTTTGTATATCTGATAAAGTAATTTGTTTGTCAATAACTTCAATTTGTTGTTTGTTTAGTTCATTTTATATATTCTTGTTAATATAATCTCTTATGTTATCTTGTGTTTGAATTTGTTGTGTGGATCGATTAATTTCATCAAAGTGACATCTAAACTCTTCTAATATACCTTGCATACTATGTACTTCTCTTTTCTTTTTTGCAGAATGTATTTCTTTAATATAATTATATTTATTTAATCTTTTGGTCTTATTCTTAAGGTTTGATAGATGTTTAGGATTTACAGAATAAGCAAGAAACCTATACTTTTCTAGTGTTATCTTTATTTTATGATGTAGGATAGATCTTTATTCCTCATTTAGTTTGTATATATCATCCCTTATATTCTTTAAAGACAAGTTTAAATATGATAGTATTATGGTCCGAGATTAGGTAGGATATTATTTTGCTATTGGTCAGGTTATTCATTATCTGTGTAGAAAGAAATATTCTATCAATTCTAGAATATGTTTTGTATCTATTAGAACAGAATGTGTATTGTAATGAGTTATGATCCACAAAATGATGTATGTCTTTGAGTAGGTATAAGTCTATGAAATTTATAAGTTGTTTAGCTTGTGCTCTAATTTTTCTTTTTCCTGAAGTGGTTGTATCTTTAGGGTCTAAGATACAGTTGTAGTCACCTGCCATAATGATATGTCCCTCATATAGTGAAACTATATGATTCAGTATGTGTCTAATAGTATTAGTACCAATACCAGGTAACCAATAGTTATTTATTAATGTATATAGTTTCTTACCCATCTCAATTACAGCCAAGCAAAGCAAACCTTTATTGTCTTGGTATGTTTTGATTATTCTGGGTAATGGTAATGTTTTGTTCCACAATATTGCTACACCTCTTTTTTTTTTCATACATTCTGAGCTTACTATATTTGTGTATTTATTTGTATCTAGAAATTTAATAGCATCTTTTGTTAACTGGTTTTCTTGTAAGAATACTATATTAGGTTTATGAAAAGCTAGACATTTAAACAAATTACTTCTTTTATTTGGGTTGTTCAAACCATTTATGTTAAGTGACATACCTTTCTACATAGTCATATTATGTAATTGTACATGAAAGATGTGTTAGTAACACATCGATATCATATGTATAATGTGAACATTTCCACAAAAAAGTGAATTTTTTCCTAGTATAAATATTAAATCTCATGTCTTTAGGAAAAAAATGTATTCCTTGAGCTTTATTCTCTATATTTTCTGTAAATAAGCTATGCTGGATGTCAAAAAACTCTTTTTTAAAAAGAATTATTACATACACTAGATAAAAAAAAACACCCCGATGCTCCCTGACTGGAGTTATAACCTCCTAATCCCAATCACATCTGTCACTGAGATCAACCCCTAAACTGTAACATCAGAGTACAAACTCCACTAATAACATATGTTATATACTTTAAGTTAGAAACATTAAGATAACCAAATTCTAATGAAATCATTAATTGTCCTAATATAGTGTTATCTGGAAGATTTATACATTCATAGAAACAATATCTAATAAGAAACCTATGTAACCTAATAGATTCAAGATATGATTTACATTCCAAAATAAGGCAAATGTCTAACAGATTGTTTAAAAGGACTAAGTAATTTAGCCCACTGCCTTACTATTAACATAGATAACAACATTTCTATTAGGTTATCAGATATAATACATTATCCAGGACACAATGTTATTGTTCAAACCATGGTTTGTTTAGATGTAATTCTATTTTGTATTACCATGTTTTATACATATACATATATACATACATATACAAATATATATACATATATACATACATATACATATATATATATATATATATATATATATATATATATATATATATATATATACACACACATATACATACATACAAATATATATATATATATATATATATATATATATATATATATATATATATATATATATACACACACACACATACATGCAAAAAAATGAATGTTACCATCAGTATTTACACTTGTAGGGCCTAAGAATAAAGCACATAGATATTTACATTTCAATACTCACACAGTTCTCTCATAACCATTGCCTCTCTCACCTCTTTTCTCTCTACATTTTCTTCCCTTATCTGTTCTATAATCCTTTCTTCAAGTCACAAAAGATGAAGATATTATGTTATTGTAATATGTAATCTTGTCATCGACCATATAAATGATCATTTTAAGTAAATAAAATTTGATTTAAAACAAAAAAGACTGTTAAACCAAGCTACAGTCAAAATACAGTTCTGCACTTCCTGGAAATGTTCGTCGCACGGTGATGACATCATCCAGCTGCTTCACATCATTGAGGGAGTCCAGAGAGAGAAGAGATGATTCCATAAACTGTAGAAAGTTTTCCAAATGAATAATTAGCTCGTGAGAGAACTGCACGAGGTAAGGAGAATGTTGAAAGTTGTCTCCCTTATTTTTTCGGTGGGAAACAGCCGAGTTTCAGTAAAAAATGTTTTATACATGTGAATCAGCATATATCTGTTACCCATACTAGAAACTGCAAAACTAGTTTTCAAACAAAGCATGAAAGTAATTATGTAACTTTTCCTACTGCTCTATTTTGTCATTTAAAAGCACTTATTTTTAACTATATATACTCCCTAGAGTTTAGATTAATATATAAATAATAAGCCTTGTAATAGAAACACATGTAACATCTCCCAGCTTTTCAGAGCTAATGTATGCATTGGTACTTAAACCCACAGATACTACACTACCTTCCCAATATTTACCTATCCTGAACAAATGTATATCCTGTACATATTTAATAATTACATTGTTTATTCTTGTTCTACTCTGTGGGTGTATTACAGTTTATGCTCAATGTTGACCAGTACTGTATGATTAGAAGTGAGAAGGAAACTGTTATATGAATATGTTATTCTCTATGTCTTAAAATGCAATTAGAAGAGAGAAGAAGGCTTTGAGTATGTTATGCATTGTTATTACTTTGAGTTTAGAGAGACTTATGTACACTATGCTATATATACAAGAAATTATATATATACATATATATATATATATATATATATATATATATATATATATATGTATAAACTTTTCTTCTTTTCTCTCCCCCCCCTCCATCCCTCCTTACTTTATATTTTCCGATGTATCCCTTAATTTTATCTTACATAGAATATTAAATATTTATAAATGTATATATTATAGCTGTGTAAAATTAAAGTGTAATATACAGCTAAGCAGTATCTTATACTATGAAGCAGAAACTAAGGTAATGCATTTTATATGGTATGCTTACTTATATAAAATGAATACTTAAAGTGTTAATGATAAATATATTGATGGTATATTAAGTGTGTTATATTATACCAAATTAAGTTATGAATGAAACATTATATATATATATATATATATATATATATATATATATATATATATATATATATAGACATGCAACATATGAAAAGCAGTGTAAATCTTACCTTGCATTTATAACATATCAAATCAGACTTGTTAATAAAAGCATAGTCCACAGTAATAGTTTGTTTTATAAATAGTCTGCATTTCTCATTTATTCTTTAGGCTCTTTTATTTTTCAGAAGATTTCCATGTAGTTTTAGGAGCCATTCTTTTAAGAGAGGTGTTAGCCCACACCATTTCTTCTATTTTTTTCCAGTAATTTGTGTTTTTTAACATGTGTCACAGCAGAATCAAGATCCTCAAACAATGAAGGTCCATCAGGAAGAAAAATTTTCAGCCTTGCTGGAAACAAGAGGTGAGTCTTAATCTGTACCTTTTTCGGTTCTTTAATTAGAGGTAAAAAACCCTTTCTTTTGGTAATTACCATTGTTGAATAGTCATTATCGAAGCAAATGAGAGTCATTGTATTTTAAATGTGATTTTGACCAGGCTGTTTTTAGAATTAAGTCTTTATCTGAAGAAGATAGGAATTTTACTATGACAGATCTAGGTTGTTTCCTGTTGGTACTGTTTCCTGATGTGAGAGACCAGTGTGCTGTCTCTATACCAAAAGATAAAGCCTCTGGTAACTCTAGAAATTTTGACAGACATGAGTTAAGGAAACTTGACATATTGTTTCCTTCTATATTTTCCTGAAGACCAAAAATCCTTATATTATTCTGACGTGATCTATTCTCTAGCTCATCCAGTTTATGTTGTAATGAAGTGTTTTGTTTAAGCAAAAATTCTATGTTGTTTTCATTTTCTAGCAATCTTCCACCAAAATCTGTTAATAATTCCTCAATACTAGTAATTTGAATTTTTTGCTGTTTTAAATCCTCATGAAGCATATCCATCTGCTTGGTAGTTTTTTCTTTAAAGATGTCTATTTTACAGTCAATTATATCAATCTTAGTTGTGAGGTCTTGAATAGTTGTTATCAAAGTCTGTAGTTCCTTTTTTATACTGGAATCCTGGTTGTTTGCCTTAGTATAACTCATGTTGAAAATCTCACAGAAGTGAAGTATTTGTTCAGATGAAGGTTTTGACTGGAAATTATAACCAATTTCGATTTATAAGTAGATATTCCTGAAGAGAATGTTGAATACTATCAAATTCTGCAAAAATAAATCCACTTTTTCTTGATATGAAACAAATTTCCAGTGAAGATATATTTTCCTTAGTGGAGCTTGTGAAATCTGCTGCTACACCATGACCATGCTAGCCATGCCCTCTGGATAAGTAATCTTGGTGGTTTCTGAAATTAAGAAATTTAGATAATAATACTCACAGTGGAGCCATAGTAATAAGCCTGTCCTTACAGAATCCTTTCAATTGTACATGCGAAACTTTTGTGGGTCGTCCTCTTTTTATAAGAAATTTCTGCAGAAATGTTGTAAGAGATTGTTTTTCCTCATCACCAGGCAGGCTAAATATTATGACATTATTTTCTTTTAGAATCATCTTGTAGATCTTGACTTTTTATATTCCCAATTCCCTGACTCTAATCTGAATCCATTTTGTTGGACTTTGTATTTGGTAATTCAGTCGGTCACAACAGATATTGTGTTATTTTAAACTGAACATCATTCATGTGACACATTACAGAACGTAGCACATTACACATCTCAGTGCAAGGGCTAGGCAATATTTCTTAGATTTCAGCAGTTCCCTTGAGGAAGAAGCCTTTCAAGACAGAAGAGACCGGATTTGTTATTTTATTTTTGTCTTAGTATCCCTTGAGTTCCCTGTTTTTGATAACTGTGTACTTTTGCAGTCCATTCTTGAGTGTGGTAATAAGAAGTGAGAGGCACGTGGGAAGCTTCCACTGAAACAGGCTAATGAGAAAAGAGAATGGGAAACTACAATTTTAAATTATACATATTTATTTATTTTCATTTTAACTATTTATTTTTATTAAGTAAATGAGATAGTCCCTAGATCCCATTGCATGCACAGCTGAGACTAGCTATGGAGCAAATACACAATTAAGTGTAGGAACACCTCTATCTTCCACAACAGAATGGACAAGTAATCAGATAAAATGAAGAAACGAGAGAGCACATCAACAAATTCTGTGAGCAAGAACTCAAATAAGCTGCTATGTCAGTTGAAAGCTTTTTAAAACTAGAGGCTTTGCTGACAGACTAAGAGCAAAGGGACTCATGAAGAGTGCACCTTGATTAGGTCTCAAACACATACCTTCAGGACCACCAGTTTACTGTAGGTCTCAAACACAGACCTTCAAGACCACCAGTTTACTGTTTTACTACAACCAGACAAGTGATAGCAGAGGAAATGTAACTAAATTGTCTCAAGATACTGAATCCTATGTCTCTCTTTCAGAAATAATACACATAATTAAGTGAGCAGTGCTTTCAGTTTTATAGGTCTGAAATCCCATCACAACCTAGGGAATTACTACCATATAAAACTACTCATTTCTATTTAAATTTCACCACAATTGAAAGTTGTATCTATGCACTGTTTTTCACTTGCATGATAAAGACAGCCTTCCAGGAAGCTAGGAACCAGATTTTGCCTAGGCCTAAGTGGGGATAAAGATCTGTACAGGAGGAATAGGTATGGATAGTGGAAGGATCACTAACATTAGTACCATCCAGTGTAAAAACTAAGAAAATCAAGCCATCAGCCTACTAGGTGTTTAGCCTTTAAGTTTTGGTTAGCCATTGTGTGGCTCATGGAACTTGGCCCCTAAGATACCATCTGAAGGAATTCTGTACCGGTTAACTAGAATAAGGTCCATTTGAGTGAAGCACATGCCATTCCTGTTAATTTTTTTAATGGAAAGCAGAGCAATGTGCCAAAGTGCCACTAATGCCTTGAGATGGCAACAAAAATTATGGTTACTGCTGTATGACCTAAAAATGCACAATAATGAAAGTTATAATCTATCACCAAACTCAGATGATAAGAGACACTAGAAGAAAAGTAAGAAAATTATCCAACCTCTACTTGCATTGCCCGGTAAGTCTCAAACAAACCTAGTTCAGCCACTGATGGAAAGGAATGTCAAGCTTGTATGCATCTTGATGACTCCATCTTATAAAATAAAATAACACAAGAGGACAATGTGATTGGACACCACTCAAAAACCTGCAGCTAGACCTAGCAGTGCAATATTTCAACAATATCTTCCTTAAAATACTCAATAATCTGGCTTCCCCTAGGAATGTACACTCAGAATCCAAGCCTCTTACCTGGTTAACCAAAGAAACCAAACACTTACTAAAACAGTGGGACAGAGCCTGGTCGGGGTATCAAACCACCAAACTTATATCAAACCTCACTACTTATAAACAATTGAGAATCAAGCAAAAAAAATCAAAAAAGACAAGCAATTATACTTCCAATCCTGCCAACAAAAATACCTAAACAACCCCCAAAAGTTCTGGCAAAACATCAACCATCTCCTCAGTCCAGGTAAAACCCACACCCCAGCTCCAGTTACCACTAACTCCGCTGATCCCATCATTACCCAAATTAACTCACATTTCATAAATTCCATAATCACTCCCCTAGGCAACCAGTCAAATACACCTCCTATTCTTCCCTCTTCTAATCCATATTATCATAACACCTTTTCCTTTGCCTCCATGCAAACAAGCTACATAAAAGCTCTCCTAACTAAACTTAAACCCTGCTGTCTTGCTACCGACCAGCTCCCCAACGAATTTCTAAAAGTCGCTGCCCTATCTATCGCTTACCTCATATCTATTTTAGTTAATCGATCTATTGTCAAGCACTACATCCCACTCCTTTGGAAAATATCCCACATCATCCCACTCCACAAAGGTGGTCCCTCCAAAACCTAGCCAATTACTGTCATATTGCCATTCTGTCCCTCCTAGCGAAAATCCTTGGAAAATGCATCCGCAAACAACTCCTTAACCTTTTTCTCACTAACAATCCTATTATCCTGCACTCAACATGGCTTTAGACCTAAACACAGTACTAATACTGCACTAATCTCTTTTACTAACACCATACATCACCTCCTAAATGAAGGCCAGGAAGTCTCCTCCATCTTTCTGGACATGTCCAATGCCTTCAACACTGTCTCCCATCTACTTCTACTTAACAAACTCTCAACCTACGGCCTCAGTTTATCTTCCCTATCCTGGTTCCACAGCTATCTTTCCAATCGGCAGTGAACAACCAAATGGGAAAACACTCCACCCTCCCCCCCCATAACCATCTCTGTTGGAGTATCACAAGGTTATATTCTTGGACCACTCATTTTTATCCTATTCACCAATGACCACAGCTCATCTACTGACCAAGCCTCCATTGTCCAATACACTGATGATGCTACCCTTATATGCTCTGCCCCCTCCCCAATAGAACTCCAAGTAAAAACTCAATCTGCTTTCAAAGACATAGAAAAGTACCTATCTGAGCATCGACTAATTTTAAACCCAAATAAAACAAAATTAATAATATTCAAATCTAAAAAGCCCAAAGCATACCAGCCCCCCCTCCCCCACTAACCCTCTCTTCTATTGGCACTAGAATAGAACCAACAACTCACACAAAACTTTTAGGGGTCACTATTGATGAGAATCTAACTTTTGACAAACATGTCATGTCAACTATGAATTTGGAACTACACCGATGAGAAAATGTAATTTGTATATAGGTTCATATGTTCATAGGTTCATACTAGGCTATCTGCCCTGGGGCAATTATAAGCCTAGCCCGATTCTGTATGGCTTACACCACCCCTTGATTTGAGTATACTGTGCCCTTTTTAAGGTTTAGTTTACTGTGCCTCTGTCTAATAGTGACACGGGAGTAATCTCTGGGACAAACCTACGATCCCCCATCCACCTATCGAGATTCTTCTTGAAGAGATTCAGTGAGGTGCTCTGTCTCACATGAACTGGAATTCTATTCCAGAGTGAAGGGAGCCTCTGGGTTATGAACCTGTCCCTCCAGCAAGTTCTATTTATTTCTGTGCTGAGGTTCAAGTCCCTCGAGCGTGTGGCTCTAAGAGATTTAGATTTACTGAGGTGGAGCATGTCCATTAATTCTGGATTTTACATAGCTTTGTATGTCAGGCATAGATCGCCTCGAAGTAGGCGGTATGCAACTGAGTAGAGCTGGAGTTTTTTTAACCGAGCAGCATATGGCATCTGTTTGAGACCCTTGATCCTCTTGGAGAGATACTTTTGAGGTCTTTCTAATTGCTGCAGGTGTCGGGTAAGGTACATCCCAAAAGGGGCATTGTATTCTATGATGGGCCTGATGAGGGATGAATAAAGGGGCACGATTACCTCTCTTGATCTAGATGTGAAACCCTTCATGATGAGGTGGGCTATGTAGAAGGTCTTTCTAACCACTTTGGCAATGTGGTTTTCAAAGGAGAGATTGCTATCAACTTGGGTCCCCAGGTCCCTAATAACTTGCTCTGTACTTAATGGGTTTCCACCTATGTGGTAATTTGTGGGCACATTGTTTTTGCCAAAGGGTATGACTATACATTTTTTGGCATTTAGCTTTAAACCATGGCACTGGCACCAGTTATCTGTCTCTGTGAGACCTTTTTGAAGGATGTTTGTGTCAGCTGAAGAGTTGATTATGGCGCCAAGTTTGCAGTCGTCTGCGAACTTGGTGAGCCATAGTCCTCCCACGTTTGCCTGTACCTCGGAAAAGTATATACCGAACAAGAGTGGTCCCAGGACAGAACCCTGTGGGATGCCACTTGTGACCGGTTTCGAGTCTGACATGGCTCCAGCAACTCTCACTCTGTGGGTTCTGTCTTTGAGCCAGTTTGCGACCCATCTTGTGACATAGGGGTTTATATTTAAGCTGGATAGCTTATCTATGATGCCCAAGTGGGGTATTGTGTCAAATGCCTTTGCAAGGTCCAGATAGGCTGTGTGGACTACCTTCCCTTCATCTATGGCTTTGGTGACTGTTTCGAAGAAGTCAACCAGGTTCAAAAGGCAGGATCTGCCCTTGACAAAGCCGAACTGGGTAGGATCTAGTGTGTGTAGGTCCCCAATGTCTTTGTTTATGAGCTCCATGATGATCCTCTCCATAGCCTTGCAGACTAAGCTAGTCAGGCTTATGGGGCACTAGTTTCCAGGGTCCGTAGAGGCTCCAACTTTGTGGAGTGGGACCACTGTTGCTGTACGCCATTCTGTGGGTACATATCCTGTAGTGAGGCTGAGATTGTATAGCTGTTTTATTTGAGGGATTAGTTCCTCTTAGAGTTCATGTAGGATGCAACCTGGGATGCCATCTGGTCCCATGGAAGCAGTGTTTTTTGCTTTGGAGATGGCAGCCTTCACCTGAGCATCAGAGATGTTTGGGAGGCAGCCCTCTGCCGGAATAGATACTTGCTCTTTTGGGGGGGAGGGGGGAAGAACTTTGCACTGAACCTGTCTGCCAGGATATTGGCGATGTCTGTGGGTTCAGTGTATTTTTTGTCATTTAGAATCAACTCAGAACAAGTCTGGGAGTTGCATCCCAGGTTTCTAACATAACTGAAAAAAGCCTTATGATTGTCTTTGGTGTCCTGTGCAATTTTTCTCTCGAAGCTGGCCTTGGATGATTTTATGAGGGATTGTAATTTTTTGCTAGTACTGATCAGAGATGCCTTCCCTATTAGGGATTTTGCTCTATCATGTAGTAGCTTCCTCCTTCTGTTGCACAGTTTATTTATGGCAGGGGTCCACCAGACTGGATGCCTGCCTTTGGATGATTGGGTCTTCATTTTGTTTGGGATAACATGATCTATGCATTCCTGGAAATGTCCGTAGAATGCATTTATAAAGGATTCTGCAGTTTGGGCCGTAGTTTCCACTGGCCCTGGGGCCTTGAAGGATTCCACTTTGGTTTTGAGAAGTGAGAAGTTCGCTTTTGAGAAGTTTTTCACTGTGGTTTTCTGGGCTGGGGGTGGGGTCGGGATGTGGACATCCAGTGAAATTAATTTATGGTCTGATCTTACCAATGAGGGATATACTTCTGGTGTGGAGCATAGAGTCCCCATGTTGGTAATGATCAGGTCTAGTATGTTGTCCCCTCTTGTGGGAGTGGTGACTAGTTGTTCCATAGCATTTGAGTTTATAATTTCCAGGAACCTTTGGGCTAAGGTGCTGGGGCTTGAGTAGTGCTCCCAGTCAATGTTTGGGTAGTTGAAGTCGCCCAATATAATGTTGTTCGGAGAGATCTTCATGTTCTCCAATGTTTTCAGGAAAGCCGAGTGGGATTCCTGACTTTGAGAGGGTGGTCTGTAGGATGCTATAAACTGAAAAGCAGTCTTGCCCACTGTTAGTTGCACATGGATGGTCTCTGATACTTTGTGCAATGCCACTAACCTGGAGGTGTGGATATCCTTGATAAGTATGGAAACTCCCCCTCCTTTTGTGGTTTGGTCTGGGTTTTGGGGCCGAAAAGCATGATATGTGGTATAGCCTGGTAGTGCTGGGGTGCTCTCTGGAGCCTTGAACCAGGTTTCTGTCACTGCACAGATATCGATGTTCTCCATACTGAGGAGAGCTTCGAGTGCATGCATCTTGAGGTTAAGACTTCTGGCGTTTAGCAACATTACCCTTAGTTTCTTGTTCCTTGTGCTGTCTATGGGTGTGGGTTTGAGTTTTGAGCCTTGCCTAAAAAAGGCACTATGGGGGTGGCAAGAGCCTTTGCCAATATCCGAAAGCCCAGTGGTGACAGGTGCAAGCCGTCCCTAGCGAAGCAACGTGGCTTATCGAGCATGTCATCCCAGGCTGACAGACACTGGATTCCCTTTGAATGACACCAAAATTTTAGCCAATTGTTAAAATCGATCATTTTGTCTTTGTACTGTGGCATCATTCTAGGTGAGGGTAAGATGCTGCTCAAGGTCAGTGTCATACCAGCCTGGGCTACATGATCAGAGAGCTCCTCTATGTCTCTTTTCATGTAGTCCATGGAGGTACGTCTCAGGTCATTCACACCAGCATGTACAATGACTGAGTCATATTTGTATTTGCTTTGGAGTGACCTGAGTGCTTGCTATGTGGCCGATCCTAGCACCCGACAGGCAGCTCACCATGACCTTCTCTTTATTCAGCCTGGTGAGCGGGACGTCAGTGTGTCTGACAATAGAGTCACCTATTACAAGAGTATCAGGTGTGTTATTCAGCCTTATGGGCTGTGGCTGCTTGGCACACTGACTTTGTGGGTTATGTGTTGTGTGTGTTTTGTTTTGAGGTAGCATTTGCTTGGATGTCTGCTTTGGAGGTCTCTGTTGCTTAGGTAGATTTTTATTTAGAGCCTCCGAGTATGTTTTTGTGTATTTATGTGTTTGGTTCACTGATGTGGTGGGACTATGTGATACTGGAATTGTGTTGTGTGAGGTTACCTTCTCCTCCTGACTGGTTACACCAGTTTTGAGGTGAGAGAGCTCAGCCTCCAGTTTGGCTAAATAGTTGCATCTCTCACATATATTTGAACCTGTTTGGAGGAGGAGAGGGTTGTCCGTGTACATGAGACAGTTGTAACATTGCCTCAAAATTCCCAGATTCACCAGCTGGACTGGAGAGGAAACCATTGACTGACCTTTGGACATGCTAGAGTAATATAGGGAAACTGAATTTAAGACGGACCAATAGAGGACAGGGTAATCGTAGAGAGTATAAGAGTAAGTAGTGCTTATGGTTTAATAGTGCTAATTTGTAGGATTACTTAATTGGACCAGTGAAGGGCCTTAGAATGAGACTATGGTGTTTAAATTGAGAGATAGAGCAGTTCTAAGGGAAAAAGTGAAGAGCAGACTTTGTGGAGCCAGGAATAGTTTAAACCCAATTAGGTGGCGATGCCCGCTGTTGCGCTATGCACAAAAACTCGCAAAACTGCGCAAAAGAGGGCTTTATGAGAGGAAGATGAAGGAGTTTTGGAATTGACCCAAAATGGCCAATAAAACTACAGTTTCAAGTCAGTAACCACTCCCACAGGGGCAGGCAGGCTGCTCAATGTTTTTCACTGCCACTGATCAACAGAGAGACTTCCCTTTAGCCCAAGCAAAAAATGGCCTCACAGAAACTTACAAACAGTTCAAGAACAGCAAGCCTGTAACTGAACTTTTTTAAATCTCAGAAAAGTGGGAAAAAAGCAAGTTTTTTTGTTTTTTTGTTTATTCAGAGATAGCAGAGGTTCACAAGTATCAACAAGTTATAACAGTGCAGTAAATGACCCCACACAAGAGTGCTAGGCCAAAGACAGATAAAATGCAAGTTTTGAGAAAAAAACGATTTTAAAAATAAGTGCAAACAGGAAATTCAGTAAACAGCTCTAGGTTGTGCTCTAAATACAGTTATTAATGCAGAAATCAAGTTTAACAAGCCAGAAAATGCTCAAAATAGGCGGCTGTGCAGAAAAACTTAGCAAATAAACAGAGGAAAAATACTTAAAATCTCAAAAGTTGCTCCTTTCTTCTCTCAGCGTTTTCTCCTCTTGATGGGTGCTTCACCAACAGCCAACAAGCCTGAAAAGACATCAAAACCACGAGGCAACCAGGTTTTAAGAGAGGAAGATGAAGGAGTTTTGGAATTGACCCAAAATGGCCAATAAAACTACAGTTTCAAGTCAGTAATCACTCCCACAGGGGCAGGCAGGCTGTTCAATGTTTTTCACTGCCACTGATCAACAGAGAGACTTCCCTTTAGCCCAAGCAAAAAATGGCCTCATAGAAACTTACAAACAGTTCAAGAACAGCAAGCCTGTAACTGAACTTTTTTAAATCTCAGAAAAGTGGGAAAAAAGCAAGATTTTTTTTGTTTTTTTGTTTTTTCAGAGATAGCAGAGGTTCACAAGTATCAACAAGTTATAACAGTGCAGTAAATGACCCCACATGAGAGTGCTAGGCCAAAGACAGATAAAATGCAAGTTTTGAGAAAAAAACGATTTTAAAAATAAGTGCAAACAGGAAATTCAGTAAACAGCTCTAGGTTGTGCTCTAAATGCAGTTACTAATGCAGAAATGTATATAAATATATATAAGTATATATATATATATATATATATATATATATATATATATATATATATATAAATATATATATATATATATATATATATATATATATATATATATATATATATATAAAGAGAGAGAGAGAGAGAGAGAGATACACACACACACATATATATATATATATATATATATATATATATATATATATATATATATATATATATATATATATATATATATATATATATATATATATATATATATATATATATATAGATATATAGATATATATATATATATATATATATCTTTATTTATTTATTTTACATTTGTTGACCAGGCTAGTCCAACTGGATATATGTCCATTTTCAGTGGAGGCCCGGGGAGAAAAGCTCCACTTACATCAAAATGTTTATAAACACAATGGTATATACAAAGGCATTGGTACATTACAAAGCTTAGGCATACATTATATTTCACAGGATTTAGCATTTAAATACGAAAAAATCCAAGTGCAAACAGTTTTGGATATTCCTGATAAAATATGTCAAAGACCTTGTTAATTATAACGTCACACACACAAATGTCACACAAAAATGCTAGTGTCTAACAGCAATGGATATTCATACAAAGTATGTACAAGGACACTCTTATTATGTAAAGTCTCACCAGAAGTCCTAGTGTAAGATGGCTATGGATAATCATTCAAAGTATGTACAGGACATTAGTCTGCTGTATAGTCATATTAACTTTATTATCATTAGAGAAGACACAAGATTATACTCATGAGAAGATAGGTGTTGAGGGAAGGGTTTGGTAGTTAGTCTGGGTAGACACAGGGGCATAACCAGTGTGATTTAAGGTAGGGTTTTAGTTTGCTTTTAAATAGGTTAGCTGAAGCTAGGGAGGTGAGGTGATTAGGGAGGCTGTTCCAGGTTTTTACCCACTGTATTAGGGAACAATGCGTCACCAGCTGAATTATTGGATTTAGCCATTTGTACTAGTAATTTGTTAGATGAGCATAGAGTTTTGAGATTATTATAGGGGGTGATTAGGGTATTGAGTATTGGTGTATTTGCAGGTTGATACAGGATCTTATGGACTATTGTTAGTTGGTTGAAAAGTATTAGATTTGGCAATTCTAACCAGCCTAGTTGATTCAGAATGATACAATGATGGGTCCTATAGAAGGACCCAGCTGCAAATCTGGCAATATTGTTGTAGGAGGTAGACAGTTTATTTAGGTTGCTTTAATATAATTTAGTATAGATAGGAGAGGCATATAGTAGAGTAGAGATAAGGTGGGTACGGGCTATAGGTGTCTTGGCTAGTGGAGTCAGAAAGGTTTTGATTCTGTAGAGGGAACCTAATTTTTTTGTTCATTCTTTTTATAGTGTTATTAATGTGAGGCTCAAAGGTGAGGTTATTATCAATAAATACCCCAAGTAGTTTTGTAGTAGGATCAGGAGATATTATTGCTCCATTGCTAGAAGTAACAGTAAAGTTAAGTGGGGAGGCTCTATGGGTAGGGGTGAATAGTAGCATTTTTGTTTTTTTAGGGTTCAAGATAAGACTTCGGTGTAGAAGCCAATTTTCAACTATGCTAATGGTGTTTTGGGTTAGGGACTGAAGTTCTGATGAGGAAGTGGCTGAGCATATAAGTGTGGAGTCATCTGCATATTGGATACAGGTAGCTTGAAGAATTACAGAATGGAGGTCATTTGTGAAGATGGAGAAGAGAAGACCCAATATAGAGCCTTGAGGGACACCTATGGCAACTGGGAGGCAGGAAGATAAGGTATTTGCCCATAGTACAGCCTGTTGCCTGTTATTTAAGTAGGATTGGAACCATTGTATGGCAAGAGCATCCGATGACAAGTTTTTAAGTGTGTTTATGAGGAGGTGGTGGTTAACCATGTAAAAGGCTTTTGACAAATCAATAAAGAGGACTGAGGATAGAGTGTCATTATTACGATTTCTATTAATGCAGTCAGTAAAGGATAAGAGAGCAGAGGTGGTGCTACGAAATGGTCTGAA
>NC_056739.1:1438767811-1438805311 GCF_019279795.1 Protopterus annectens
TGGTTGGTGTTAAAACTTTTGCTGGTAAAATTGATTGAAGTTGATGTCATGTATGCAACAGATGAATAGGTGGCCTTGTTTTCCAGAAGACAAAATACTGTATTTGTCATCATTTAGTGGCTTAAGGCCATACTCCAGGCACCATTTGCTGGTATGTGTTTGACATTCCTGGAGAATCCTGAACTCAAATGAGAAGTTCATGACCACTCCTATTGTACAGTCATTTGCAAACTGAATCAGTCACTGGACCTTGATGTCAGCCCTGACATTATAGAAATAAATACCACAGGGAAGTGCTACTAGAACCAGTCCTTTTGGGATTCGATGACTAGCTTCTCTTTTTGATGAGAGTGTACCCCCAACTCTAATAGACTGGGTTCTGTTGGTAAGTCCATTTGTTATCCCTTGGGTATCATTTAGATTGTTTCACATACCTATAATTCCAGAATATTTAATGATATCAAGGGCCCTTGCCAGATCCATTTAGGCAATGTGAATTGAGTATTTCTGCATCTTATGCATCTATGACATATACAAAGAAACATACCAAGTTCAGTAGGAAAGATCTACATTTAACAAAGCAAAACTGATTAGGGTCCAATACTTCTAGACTAAATATATATATTTGTTAATAAGTTCCATAATGATATGTCACATTACTTTACAGTTATGGCTGGTGAGGCTTATAAGTTTATAGTTCATAGTAGGTTCACATTTGTGCAGAGGGATAACTACAGTGGTGCTCCACTCATCTGGTATGTAACCAGTGGATAGGCTGAGAATAAACATGCTAAGTAATGAGCCTATGAGACAGTGTTTGGTTCTTAAAAGGAAGGAACTAGGGACATTATGAAGCTATTCTTTTGGCCTTCAAGAGAGACTCAGGATTGCTTGGACATGATCAGGTGAGGTGGCATGAAAAGGCTAATCTGTTGTGGAAACTTGGGGGGGGGTGAAGAAGTAAAGTTTGAGGTAAAATTGTCAGCCAGTAAGTGAAAACGAAGAGTATCTGTTATGTGTTGTCTCTGTGCAGTGCTGGGTAATAGCTTTCAACTTTCTGACATAGCTGAAGAAGGTTTTATGGTTGTCCATAGCATGGTGACAATTTTCAGTCTATATTTACTTTTTGAGGGATTGGTTTTATTTCTGAGTTCTTTGTTGATCTTTTGGAGTTCTCCCCAGATGACTGGATGTTAACTTTACACATACATGAAAACTGTCTTAGTCTTATTGTGTTTCTTTGCTTATACAGTGGTTCCACTAACTAAGTTTATTTATGAACTTGGCATGTTATTTGTGTCTTATGGAAACCAATATCTCAATGCAAGTGTTAAAGTGGGTATAGCAATTATCCAGAACTGTGGCTACATGTATGATGATTTTATTGTGTTATTTACTATGAGAAGGATAAGGAGGATTTCAAGGTTTTTGTCATGTCTTAAGAGTTTGGAGGTGAATTGGCTTCTTAGGAAGACAGAAACACCCCCTGAAGTGGCACGATCATTTTCAAAAATGGGTTTGAAACTATGTTAGAAGCTCATACACTGCGGGAGTGCTGTCATTATTCTGAAATGATGTTTCAGTAACTATAGATATGTCTATATTTTCAAGATTTAGTAATGCCTGTGAAGCATAAAACTAACTGTCAAGACTTCTAGCACTGAAAAGCATTACCTTTAGGTAGTGTTGATTTTGGCATTGTAGGTAATTTGAGGAGACAGACCCTTGCCTAACAAAGGCTCTATGTGAGGATGAGAAAGTCTTGGCCAATATACATAAGACAATTAGGGACATCAATCGTATCATCCTAGGCTGATATGTACTAGACCCCCTTTAAATGCTACCGAAAGCTTAGACAATAGTTAAAGTCTTCTGTGCTTCAATTGTACTGAACCATCTTTCTTGTTGATCAGACTACCAGAAGCATCTAAATTCTATTTGGAAAACCCAGACAACATTCAAGCAAATTAAATCACACTTGAAAAAGTGCACTGTCATGTGCAAATATGTGTGTGTGTCTGTGTGTGTGTGTGTGTGTGTGTGTGTGTGTGTGTGTGTGTGTGTGTGTGTGTGTGTGTGTGGGTGTGTGTGGGTGTGTGTGGGTGTGTGCGCGTGTGTGCGTGTGCATGCGTGTGTGTGTGCGTGTGTGTGTGTGTGTGTGTGTGTGTGTGTGTGTGTGTGTGTGTGTGTGTGTGTGTGTGTGTGTGTGTGATTCTTGGTGATGATAGGATATTGCACAAAGCTGATTTTATAATAGGTTCCAGTGCATATTCAGAGAGCTCTATCATGTCCCTCTCCATATGATTCTAGGATGTGTATCTTAAGTCATTCACTCTCTTTTTGTGCACATTGACTAGGTTGTATGTGTACATATGGTGATGGTGCCTGAAGGCCCTGTGATCCTTGACACCTGACAGGCAGTTAACCATCAACATGTCTTTGCTCAGCTTTGTAAGTAGTGCATCTGTTTGTCTGACCATGGAGTAACCATGACCAGGAAATTGCAAACTGCATTGTCTTGGCCATGATCCCATAAAGGTGTCCGCTTAGCAGATGAGTGAACCCTTTCTGTAGTTAAAGTGTTTGCATGCTAGTTTTGATCTTTTTATGAGGGGTTACATGTAGCAGGTATATATGAGGATTTTGGATGATGTCTAAACATTGATATTCTAAGAGGCACGGGTAGAGATTTTTAAATGGCATCATCATATAATAAACTTATACTGGCAGTCTGGGGATATTGCATAGGTCTTGGTGGGGATAAGATAGTGTTTTGGTCACTATTTGCAAGTAGCTGTAAGAAGGATGCCCAAAATTTATAGACAGACTCCCTTGGGTTTGATTAGAAGTTTGTTTGTTTTGTTGCAGTTCTTACTCCACCTTAAAAAAATGAGTGCTATATAGAATGAGTGATTAGTAAGTCATCTGCCCATGTTCACCAAGGTAACTCTGAGACTCACTGAAGAAAATGAAGAGGTGCTCTGATAATATGTATACAGAGCAGATTTTTGGACTGGTAGCCTCACAGTAAGCTGCTGTCCAGTTTGACTCTCAGTTAGAGTGTCTTCTGCGTGGAGACATGCGTGAATTGGGCATACCTTCGTTGAAGGTTGTGCGTCAGGGCTGGCAACTCGGTGCATAAAAATCAACTGCCAATCATTAGCGGACCGGAGTTCCGCTGTGGGGACCCCTAACCGGGAAAAGCCGAATGACACAACAACAATCCTTTATGCACTTGTTGATACATATAAGTGCAGCTAGTAGACAGGAAGTGGTGACAAGATGAGGTAAAAGGAAGCTTGCACAAGTAAGCGCAAGCTGTTTTCATAGAGCAGTGGTGGGTGTACAACTCAGATTTAGAGGAAAGTATATATCCACTAACAGCAGATAAGAGAAGGACATTACTTAGGCACACTATCTGCTACAGAGCTACCAGAGCAGCTCCATCTAGTAAATAGTAAACAAGAAAACAAACAAATAGAAAACAAGTGAAATGTGAAGTTGAAATGTACACAGCTAGGACATAAAGCAATTAGTCCAAATCTAACATAGATTAACTACTACTCTATCCCAAGCTGGCCCCCACACCTGGCCAAACATGTTAATTGAGAAAATACAGAAGGCAGAAAAACAATGCAGAAAAGCAGTTTAAAATGGTAGAAAAAGCAGTTTAAACTGGCATAAACAGGCTATTTAAGTGCAAATACAAAAATGTAGTTTCCTGAGCCTTTTTCTGAAAAGCACCAGGTCAAAAAGCACTTATCTAATCAGACAGTGAGTTCTTCTCTGCTTAAATTTTGCACTGTTTATTTCTGAATCCTTCCCTGAGTACTTATCTTTATGTATTCACAAGTAAACTGATTAGATATAATCATTAGCGTCTTACTAATAATTTAGCTGTTTGGTCACTTTCCATCACAATACCAGGTTCACAGTTTTCCATATATGGACTGCCTGTTTTATATGTGTGCCATATTTACAACCTGATATTTACATATGTTTCTACCCAAGGCTGTTCATATCTGTAGACAGCTTTAATATAGCATAATGGTGACAGTGGTGGGTTGGTTATTTGTGTGTGCATGCTACAATCTCACTACTGCATAGTCTTTTCTTAACCTCTGTGTACATATCAGTGAACTGGCTTTGTAACCTATGTCAGCTTGACCTCTATGCCTCCTGTGCTGTACTATCCTCTTGCTGTTGTCCTTAGCCAAACTAGGTCATCTGTTTATGCAGAGATAAATGTGAGACGCATTAATTAATCCATGACGAGGAGCATAATGACAACTTCATCAAGTAGCTTCAGCCACTTTGTGTTACCTAGTGTGCTGCATGAGCACACATTGTTTCAATGTGTAAACAACACTTTTCACAATGATAGTAATAACAGTGCTGTTATGCATATGAGCTGTCAGCAGGGACATTATACCTGATAGATACATGTTTCATGGAGTGTGAATTGGACAGAACAGTGTGACATGCCTGATTTCAGAAGCATATTTTCATGTGGACATGTACCAGGTAAACTTTTTATGTGTCTGTCAGTGTAGTACTGCAGTTCCAAAATGGCATGTCAGCCACATGTACACTTAGCTATAAATTAACCTAATAATTCATAGTTTGGCACTGAGTGATGTGCAGAGGTGTGAACCCTTGTATGTTACTGTGGGTGTGCAAAAATAATTGCTAGTATCCCTGACATTGTAATATTTTCCTTGTCAGATCTGCTGAGTTTTCCCATCCTCTGTAGTGGAAAATACACCTCTGACCTACAATATCCTGTTAGTATTGTTGACTGAGAGATACATTTTTTGGAAAGTAAGGCACAATCATTTTTATTTTTTATGTATTTATTTTTTTACCCATCACATTATTCTTAAGATTGTAAAATAAATTGCTTTGCTTACATCTCCTTTCAAGTCCTTTACAACCCTAATGTCTCTCTGCTTCTACTCCACTACTTTTAGTTCATTTCTAATTCATTTGGCTTCCTTTCCCAGATTGTACCTAATCATCTGTCCACCCACGTATATTTTGTAGGTTTAGTTCTAAGAAATGTCTCACTTTCCTGTCTGTTCCTTGTTTATTTTCTTGCTACACACCTTTATGTTTCTCTTTATATTCATCTTTACACCAAATCTGTTTTCTTCCTTTCCATTCTTGCCCCCCTTAATATCACATCTTGATGTATCACTGTTATATACCTTTTGAAATCCAGTGCTCACTATCCTCCTAGCTTTCTATATTCTTGCAAGCTATCCTTTGCTATTCCCCATCTAGATAAACCTGACACATGCTCACTGAGCCTCCACTATCCAATTCTCATGGGGCTTATTTGAATAAGGCTTCATATATAAAAGACACGTGGTAAAATTATGGACCTCAAAAGACTAATCCTTCCTCCAAAAAATGTTCCTAACCTCTGATCTAGCAATATTTGTATACTCCCCCCCCCGTTTCTGTTCCTCATCTCTTCTACTTTTTGTAAACCCATCAAGCCAAAATACTTTCCGCATTCCTGCATTTCTTTTAATCCAACTGTTCCACCCACCTTATATCCCATCTTATGACTAATGAATTTTTTCTGAGTGATATTCTCACCTGCTTCACACCTAAAGGCTCTGAAAATTAGCAAGAGCTGTAGGGGTTGTTTTTTTATATATATCCTCTAATGTTAGCGTAAACTCATTTGCAAACACAAAGCTAATATTTTTATTTCCCTTACCTTCATGTTTCCCTCATACATCTTTAATTTGCTGAAGCAAGCAGTTCATTTTCTTTAGAAATAATCTTGCTGACAGGGGCTACCTTGGCAGGTACCTGTCCTCACTTTTTGTCTGACAATTGCCCATTTACAAATAATTTCATCTAGACAGCTCTGTACAAGGCAGTTACTCCCTGATTCCTTCGTCCACTCCCAACTATCTCCTTTGTTACCTTATTCATACATTTTCAGGACATATAGCCAAAGCTTTTTGTATATCCATCTTGCCGTCCCTTGCCATTTTAGGCCAGTTCAAAATGTTTACTAAAGAATACCAATGATCTGTCAAGGACCTCCCGTTTACAAAGTTTACCTTTTCTTCCCTATTATTCCTTTTTTATTACGACTGTTAAAATTCCTTCAAAGAGTTTCACACCCACATTATGTGATAATATTGGTACATAGGTCCATGTGTCTTCTGCTTGCATAAAATCATGACATTTGCCTCTTCCATCATTCTTGTTATTCTGATGACGTTTCCGGCTGAGGAAATGAAAGCGCTTAATCCTTGGAATTTTTTGATGTTATCGTTTTATTATTAATTTTGTTGAATAAAACAGTTTTTCTAACTTTATGGACTGCAGAGTTTTGATCAAGAACTGTGCGTATTGCAGCCTTGTGGGACTACCTTTATTGGTTCCTGGTACGGGAAATTAGTGTGCTATTCTTGTTATCCTCCTTTTCATAGATCTGATTAAATCCTTTCACTATCGGCAATGAAACTATCTTATGGTAATCTTTCAGGAAGCCATCTGGTCCATCTACCTCTCTATTTCTAAAATGTATTAAGGCCTCCATTACCTCCTCCTTTTCCTGTTCATTTGTTCATTCCTTCCTGCTCCTCCTCATTCCAGTCTTTCCCCGTCAAGACTTTAAATCCACTTTCCATATATATAATACTCTCGGAAAACTTTTCTGATTCTTTTATTTATTTGTTTATTGATTGATTTATTGATTGATTGACATTCGATTACCAGGAAAGTCCATCTAGATTGAAGCCTACTTTCAATGGAGGCATGGGAAGAAAACCTCAAAATTATTACATAAAATTTTAAGAAAAATAATTTTACAATCTTCAAAAATAAAACAAAAATATCTGCAGTTTAAATAATTATAGCAAAATAGACATGCTAAAAACATTGGTTAATAATTAATACAAGTTACATGACAATTATAACTTGTTGATACTTGTTAACCTCTGCTATCTCTGAAAAAACAAAAAAAACAAAAAAAATCTTGCTTTTTTCCCACTTTTCTGAGATTTAAAAAAGTTCAGTTACAGGCTTACTGTTCTTGAACTGTTTGTAAGTTTCTGTGAGGCCATTTTTTGCTTGGGCTAAAGGAAAGTCTCTCTGTTGATCAGTGGCAGTGAAAAACATTGAGCAGCCTGCCTGCCCCTGTGGGAGTGGTTACTGACTTGAAACTGTAGTTTTATTGGGCATTTTGAGTCAATTCCAAAACTCCTTCATCCTCCTCTCTTAAAACCTGGTTGCCTCATGGTTTTGGCATCTTTTCAGGCTTGTTGGCTGTTGGTGAAGCACCCACCAAGAGGAGAAAACGCTGAGAGAAGAAAGGAACCACTTTTGAGACTTTAAGTATTTCTCCTCTGTTTATTTGCTAAGTTTTTCTGCATAGCCATCTATTTTGAGCATTTTCTGGCTTGTTAAATTTGATTTCTGCATTAGTAACTGTATTTGGACCACAACCTAGAGCTGTTTACTGAATTTCCTGTTTGCACTTATTTTTAAAATCATTTTTTTCTCAAAACTTGCATTTTATCTGTCTTTGGCCTAGCACTCTTGTGTGGGGTCATTTACTGCACTGTTATAACTTGTTGATACTTGTTAACCTCTGCTATCTCTGAAAAAACAAAAAAAATCTTGCTTTTTTCCCACTTTTCTGAGATTTAAAAAAGTTCAGTTATAGGCTTACTGTTCTTGAACTGTTTGTAAGTTTCTGTGATGCCATTTTTTGCTTGGGCTAAAGGAAAGTCTTTCTGTTGATCAGTGGCAGTGAAAAACATTGAGCAGCCTGCCTGCCCCTGTGGGAGTGGTTACTGACTTGAAACTGTAGTTTTATTGGCCATTTTGGGTCAATTCCAAAACTCCTTCATCTTCCTCTCTTAAAACCCTCTTTTGCGTGGTTTTGCGCGTTTTTGAGCATAGTGCAACAACGGGCAGCGCCGCCTAATTGGGTTTAAACTATTCCTGGCTCCACAAAGTCTGCTCTTCACTTTTTCCCTTAGAACTGCTCTATCTCTCAATTTAAACACCATATTCTCATTCTAAGGCCCTTCACTGGTCCAATTAAGTTATCCTACAAGTTAGTACTATTAAACCATAAGCACTACTTACTCTTATACTCTCTACGATTACCCTGTCCTCTATTGGTCCGTCTTAAATTCAGTTTCCCTATTACTCTAGCATGTCCAAAGGTCAGTCAATGGTTTCCTCTCCAGTCCAGCTGGTGAATCTGGGAATTTTGAGGCAATGTTACAACTGTCTCATGTACACGGACAACCCTCTCCTCCTCCAAACAGGTTCAAATATATGTGAGAGATGCAACTATTTAGCCAAACTGGAGGCTGAGCTCTCTCATCTCAAAACTGGTGTAACCAGTCAGGAGGAGAAGGTAACCTCACGCAACACAATTCCAGTATCACATAGTCCCACCACATCAGCAAACCAAACACATAAATACACAAAAGCATACTCGGAGGCACAAATAAAAATCTACCTAAGCAACAGAGACCTCCAAAGCAGACATCCAAGCAAACGCTACCTCAAAACAAAACACACACAACACATAACCCACAAAGTCAGTGTACCAAGCAGCCACAGCCCTTAAGGATGAATAACACACCTAATACTCTTGTTATAGGTGACTCTATTGTCAGACACACTGACGTCCCGCTCACCAGGCTGAATAAAGAGAAGGCCACGGTGAGCTGCCTGTCGTGTGCTAGGATCCGACACATAACGCAAGCACTCAGGTCACTCCAAAGCAAATACAAATATGACTCAGTCATTGTACATGCTGGTGTGAATGACCTGAGACGTACCTCCCTGGACTACATGAAAAGAGACATAGAGGAGCTCTCTGATCATGTAGCCCAGGCTGGTATGACCCTGACCTTGAGCAGCATCTTACCCTCACCTAGAATGATGCCAAAGTACAAAGACAAAATGATTGATTTTAACAATTGGCTAAAATTTTGGTGTCATTCATAGGGGATCCAGTGTCTGTCAGCCTGGGATGACATGCTCGACAAGCCACGTTGCTTCGCTAGGGATGGCTTGCACCTGTCACCACTGGGTTTTCGGATACTGGCAAAGGCTCTTGCCACCCCCATATTGCCTTTTTTAGGCAAGGCTCAAAAGTCAAACCCACCCCCATAGACAGCACAAGGAACAAGAAACTAAGGGTAATGCTGCTAAACGCCAGAAGTCTTAACCTCAAGATGCACGCACTCGAAGATCTCCTCAGTATGGAGAACATCGATATCTGTGCAGTGACAGAAACCTGGTTCAAGGCTCCAGAGAGCACCCCAGCACTACCAGGCTATACCTCATATCATGCTTTTCGCCCCCAAAACCCGGACCGAACCACAAAAGGAGGGGGAGTTTCCATATTTATCAAGGATATCCACACCTCCAGGTTAGTGGCATTGCACAAAGTATCGGAGACCATCCGTGTGCAACTAACAGTGGGCAAGACTGCTTTTCAGTTTATAGCATCCTACAGACCACCCTCTCAAAGTCAGGAATCCCATTCGGCTTTCCTGAAAACATTGGAGAACATGAAGATCTTTCCGAACACCATTATATTGGGTGACTTCAACTACCCAAACATTGACTGGGAGCACTACTCAAGCCCCAGCACTTTAGCCCAAAGATTCCTGGAAATTATAAACTCAAATGCTATGGAACAGCTAGTCATCACTCCCACAAGAGGGGACAACATACTAGACCTGATCATTACCAACACGGGGACTCTATGCTCCACACCAGAAGTATATCCCTCATTGGTAAGATCAGACCATAAATTAATTTCACTGGATGTCCACATCCCGACCCCACCCCCAGCCCAGAAAACCACAGTGAAAAACTTCTCAAAAGCGAACTTCTCACTTCTCAAAACTGAAGTGGAATCCTTCAAGGCCCCAGGGCCAGTGGAAACTACAGCCCAAACTGCAGAATCCTATATAAATGCATTCTACGGACATCTCCAGGAATGCATGGATCATGCTATCCCAAACAAAACCAAGACCCAATCATCCAAAGGCAGGCGTCCAGTCTGGTGGACCCCTGCCATAAATAAACTGTACAACAGAAGGAGGAAGCTACTACATGATAGAGAAAAATCCCTAATAGGGAAGGCATCTCTGATCAGTACTAGCAAAAAATTACGATCCCTCATAAAATCCTCCAAGGCCAGCTTCGAGAGAAAAATTGTACAGGACACCAAAGACAATCATAAGGCTTTTTTCAGTTATGTTAGAAACCTGGGATGCAACTCCCAGACTTGTTCTGAGTTGATTCTAAATGACAAAAAATACACTGAACCCACAGACATCGCCAATATCCTGGCAGACAGGTTCAGTGCAAACTTCTCCACCCCCTCCCCCCCAAAAGAGCAAGTATCTATCCCGGCAGAGGGCTGCCTCCCAAACATCTCAGATGCTCAGGTGAAGGCTGCCCTCTCCAAAGCAAAAAACACTGCTTCCATGGGACCAGATGGCATCCCAGGTTGCGTCCTACATGAACTACAAGAGGAACTAATCCCTCAAATAAAACAGCTATACAATCTCAGCCTCACTACAGGATATGTGCCCACAGAATGGCGTACAGCAACAGTGGTCCCACTCCACAAAGGTGGAGCCTCTACGGACCCTGGAAACTATCGCCCCATAAGCCTGACTAGCTTAGTCTGCAAGGCTATGGAGAGGATCATCATGGAGCTCATAAACAAAGACATTGGGGACCTACAGACACTAGACCCTACCCAGTTCGGCTTTGTCAAGGGCAGATCCTGCCTTTTGAACCTGGTTGACTTCTTCGAAACAGTCACCAAAGCCATAGATGAAGGGAAGGTAGTCCACACAGCCTATCTGGACCTTGCAAAGGCATTTGACACAATACCCCACTCGGGCATCATAGAAAAGCTATCCAGCTTAAATATAAACCCCTATGTCACAAGATGGGTCGCAAACTGGCTCAAAGACAGAACCCACAGAGTGAGAGTTGTTGGAGCCATGTCAGACTCGAAACAGGTCACAAGTGGCGTCCCACAGGGTTCTGTCCTGGGACCACTCTTGTTCGGTATATACTTTTTTGAGGTACAGGCAAACGTGGGAGGACTATGACTCACCAAGTTCGCAGACGACTGCAAACTGGGCGCCATAATCAATTCTCCAGCTGACACAAACATCCTTCAAAAAGGTCTCGCAGAGACAGATAACTAGTGCCATTGCCATGGTTTAAACCTAAATGCCAAAAAATGTATAGCCATACCCTTTGGCAAAAACAATGTGCCCACAAATTACCACATAGGCGGAAACCCATTAAGTACAGAGAAAGTTATTGGGGATCTGGGGACCCAAGTTGATAGCAATCTCTCCTTTGAAAACCACATTGCCAAAGTGGTTAGAAAGACCTTCTACATAGCCCACCTCATCACGAAGGGTTTCACATCTAGATCAAGAGAGGTAATCGTGCCCCTTTATTCATCCCTCATCAGGCCCATCATAGAATACAATGCCCATTTTGGGATGTACCTTACCCGACACCTGCAGCAATTAGAAAGACCCCAAAAGTATCTCACCAAGAGGATCAAGGGTCTCAAACAGATGCCATATGCTGCTCGGTTAAAAAAACTCCAGCTCTACTCAGTTGCATACCGCCTACTTTGAGGCGATCTATGCCTGACATACAAAGCTATGTCAAATCCAGAATTAATGGACATGCTCCACCTCAGTAAATCTAAATCCCTTAGAGCCACACGCCGAGGGACTTGAACCTCAGCACAGAAATAAATAGAACTTGCTGGAGGGACAGGTTCATAACCCAGAGGCTCCCTTCACTCTGGAATAGAATTCCAGTTCATGTGAGGCAGAGCACCTCACTGAATCTCTTCAAGAAGAATCTCGATAAGTGGATGGGGGATCGTAGGTTTGTCCCAGGGATTACTCCCGTGTCACTATTAGACAGAGGCACAGTAAACTAAACCTTAAAAAGGGCACAGTATACTCAAATCAAGGGGTGGCGTAAGCCATACAGAATTGGGCTAGGCTTATAATTGCCCCAGGGCAGATAGCCTAGTATGAACCTATGAACCTAATTATTTAGTATTTAGTGAAATTGTAGACAGTTTGTAGAGAAATTAAAGGTACGTTAGTCTAATACAAAAATGAATGCAATATGAAGTGAGGGAAAAACAGGCTTATGGCATATTTAGACAGAAAGCCAGGGAAAATAATTTGATAAAATTAAGGAACTAAGTGAAAAAAGGATAGTAAGAAGGTATAAGGAATGAAAAGGTACATGTTCACAGTTAGAGATATAGTTTATCCTGGTTTCAACACGAAAAGAGCTAGATTTTAGCTAGGAAGTCTTTCAGAGTCATTTTGAAAGATGGGATGGAGGGCATTGATCTCATGGATACAGGTAAGGAGTTCCAGGCCTTAACAACCTTGTACAAGTACAGACAATGCCCAGCAGATTGGATGGGTTTGTAGACAAACAGAAGTTCTCGGTTACTGGATCACAATGACTGACTGGGAACATAGTTGTGTTTACCTTCCACATCAATAGCTTAGTCTCTACTTAAATTGTAATTCACCACCCAGCCCATTTCTTTAGTCTCCTCTGTAATATTTGTCTTTGATAAGGTATTCATTGCAATGTTAAGCTGGATATCTAATTGTTCTATGTCTTCAACTGCCAGTGTTTATCTACTGCCTTCACTTTACACTTTCTCTAAACATTTCTCTATTAACATCAATCATTTTCCTTTTTCTTCTCATCTCTCCTTTATTTTCCTTCAGTCACCTTCTCCAGGCTAATTTTATTTCATCTTACTTCCTTATTCTCACTTTCCATACCTTATCTTTGTTTCAAGCTAAAACCTCTTACACCATCTATTGCATTCATTTTACATGTTCCAATTTTTGCCACTGACGAGGAATCCAATCCATCCTCTTGTATAACTGGCACCTCACTACCAGTCCATACTAAAAGAAGTGTGATCAGATATACTCCTCTTTCCAAAATATATCACTGCTATTTCTCCATGAGTAATCAGCTTGTTTTCTACCCTCACCCTTTTCCAGTACCTTCTAATAACTCTCTAAAGATTTCCAAGTTATATGTTTGTGCCATAAAAGGCACTTAATACTGTCTGTCACCCCTAGATATACCATTTCATTATGCTCTACCTTCTTGATCCTTAATTTCTTCTTTTTCTGCTATCCTTTATTAGTTCTCCCTAAAATGACATCTCACCTCTTTTTTTCCTTTGACACAGCTCCGTCCCATCCATCTATATCCTTTCTTCTCCATTTATGTATGTTCCTCATTATTTTTCTTCAGCTGTCGAATAAAAAACTATATATGATTTCTCCCTTTTAACAGTCTGCAGCACTCTCTCCTCTTTATTAGATGATTGCTTCCTCCTACATTCCAAAATGCCTACCCTCCTCATCCCTGCCTTAAGTTGTGCCTTCCTGCTGCTCCTCTACAATGTAGCCAACAAAAAGATTAACAATTGGACCACCAGGCAGCACAACAAAGAAGAGCATAATTCAAGTTTAATAAAACAATAAAAACACAATTCATTTAAGCACTTTCATCAAAGACAATCAAGGACTTCATCAAAATAGTACAAACCTTAAAACACTCTGCTTAAATACTAGTTTTAAAAGCTCTGGTGTCATCCAAGCTAGTTAAACTATTAAGCAAAGTTAAAGCCAAAGCACTTTGTATGCACATCTAAACTTTAACAGTTGACATTAAAAAATGTGTAGCCTAAAAATATTGAAAATGTTATTTTACATCTATATAAAGTGTAAATTAGAATTCTAGCAATTTCAATTTTAAAATGCTGTCTATACAAACTGTATCATTCAAGCAAGGTAGTTTATCTGCAACTAACAGCTGTCACTTTAATTCTAAAGCACAAAGTTTCATCTTCCATGGGCTACCTCTGGGGTCTAAAAAAACAGACCCCCCCAGGATTAATTAAACTCCATGTAGGCTCTGTGCAGAGCCTACATGGAGTGTATCTGTGACCAAGCCTGTGGTAAGCGAGTGTCAGCATGCAATGCATATTAATGAGGCATGGCATGCCTAAGCTAGGTTTTGTAGCTCGCAACAGTATTGCTGGCCATGAAACCTTGTAAAGAAACACAGATACTGAGTCTCTGTAAAGGACAGCACATATGGTCCACGTATTTGTATGGAATACCACAATCATCACCAAGGCTGTCTTTTAGAGCAAGAAATAGGGAAAAAGCCATAAATAATGTGGTGGGGAGAGGATGACAAGAAGGGACTATACCGCCCAAGCTCTTGGCACAAGAAATCTAGTCAAAGCATGACATAATGTGGGGACAAAAGCACAAATAAAGGACACATTTTAAATATTACTTTTATAAATGTACAAAAGTTGCTAGAATAATAGAATTTGTGTTAGCAGGCATTTTCTGAAGGACATGAAGTCTGAAACTCAGAGGCATGTCATTATTTAGTTACTTTAATCCTCATATCATACTAGTGATTTGTCAGAAAACCATAACTTTTATGAGGAACAGGCCAAAAATAAGAGGTAAAAATCTGGACATTCTGTGAAAATGTGGACAGTTGTTTGGTAAGCTAAGGACACATTATCTGGAAAAGAGGACAAATATGAGACAAAAAACTGGTCATTCACACAGATCAGGACAGTTGAGAGGCAATCACCCAAATGTCAGTAATATTGTGTCACAGCAGTCCAGGCATCATCCCGGTGGCATGTATTTGATAAGGAAAACATCTGAACATGCTGGGAATAACTGGACATTTGACAGGTATGAATGCAAAGCATATGGTCCAAACACAGTATAGGACAATGTACCTACAGCGCAGAGTATTGTGCTATCCCATTCCTGGCATTCCGTACTGAAGCTGTGTTAATGATCTATAACAGGACATGGGACTGCCATGTACACTGATCACTGAGGGGAAGTATGTGTATTGAACAGGGACACAAAGATGAATTGTAGGAATGAACACAGGGGAAAGAGTACCAGTGAAGTTCCTGCATGCACAACAGAGGAAGGCATGTCAATGGAAGATGGTTGTAGCAGCAATACTAAGCACATGTCTATATGGGACAGTAGGGACTGTACAGTGAAAATGCATTGTCTGTGACTGTCACACAAGGTGACATAATGTGGAGGATGTCTGTGTGAGATAAGCATCCTTACATGAATAATGCAGATGATATCTATCGGAGATCTGACATACAAATGAGGTAGGGTGCATATTGGGAAGCTGTAAAAATTATATGCCTAAATATGAGTGCACTCTCAGCAGAGGTCTCCAGCATGGTGGCCATTGGTAAAGGATCATGGCAAACATTGCAATAACCAACCATGATTATGGACAATATCTGAATAATACCACCACTAATGCCATGCTTCTGACATAACATATGTGATGTGGAGTGATAAAAGATGAGCCTGCACACACGTTGGACAACTAGTATGAAACATCCACACTATGAATGTGACCAGTCACACTGTCCTGGTACTGTAATATCTGCAGGAGGTGTTAGGATGGACACTGCTATACCTGTATATGACAGTATGGGCACTACAGGTCAGTTGCCATGTGTGCATGGCATATATCTATGGCACAATTCACACTGTCACAAATGATATACATGACATTAATGTTATCAGACACCTATATATGCAGTGTGTGCATAAGGTGAACAGGTAGCACATATGCATTTGGTGTAACAACTTGATTGGTGTTCCACACTATCACACAGTCCTTTATATTCCACAGAAAGAATACCTAGGTATGGACAATAAGCTGTGTGACAGGGCACTGTGACAGAGGTGGTACACTCCAGTTACACATCACTGGAAGATGTGTAGGGAGGTACATGAAGAAGGGTGAATTGTATGCAGTTATTGGTGTGATGAAAGCTGGGAACCATAAAGGAATTATGGCCTCTGATGTGCATGTCCTTCACATATCCAGTACTTGTGTTACAGTCAAGGGAGTAGACAGCACTGTGACCACATGCTGGTAGATGTACCACTTACCCTCTACCCCAGGACACATGTCACATTGGTCTGATTGTAGAGTTTGATATCCACATTATACTTGGGTGTTGTGTCTGTTTCCTGATGCAACACATCTCTTCATGTGTCTCGTCAATGCAGGGATTGTCATGGCTGTGGCATCAGTCTCTGGCATGTGTTGATACTGTGTTTATTATACTAATATCACAGTTGGAGTCAATGATTGCCCACAAGCTGTAGCCCTTCAGTCAGCTGTTTGGACACAGCATGTGTATGGTATCTATGATGTCCATTACTTAAGTAACGGGCAGCCAAGACCCCAAAGGCCTTTGACCTGATCAATGGATCTGAGATATATGTCATGTAACACATTTCAACATAGTGCGATGCCACATATGCCATACACTGGTCTAACCATTTGGTGATATAGCTGTATATGGCCACATGAGACAGTGTTGATTGAATACCAAAGTGTGACTTTTTGTCAAATGCCTTCAGCTGTTCAAGTTCTACAAGATAATACTGCTGTCATCATGCATAGACATGATGTAGCAGTAACAACTCAGACAGGTCTGTTTTGTACACCTGGAATATTACCAGTATACATGTAAAAGGGGTCCATGATGACATGTTGGTCTACCTTACAATGAGGGAGAGCCAGGCTGTCTCTATACATCCATGCATCAGGTGCTGTCCTCCCAATGCAGGTGGATGCATATTGACATACACTCTTGTATGGGAGCATAGGCCATGTGGGGGGGTGTTGAACTGTATATTCCACCGTGCCAGGATGGTTTATGTGCTGGGTCACACCAAAAGTGATCTGTGATGTTGTCACAGAACACTGATTCTGTTTGATAGGCCTGGAGGAAGGTAAGACAGGGAATACTGCCTATTTTGATATTACCTAGGCTTTGCACAATGACACATGCAGGTATCATTGTGAAAACCCCAAAACTGGGGATTAAACCTTACATCAGGTGATGGGTAAACTATTGGCTGACTCACAGAAAACCTGTACCAATAGAGCTGTCACCATTGGCAAACCCCAGGGATCTGTGTTTGGCCAACATTGTTTGAACTGTATTTCCTGACAGTTCAGGTTAAAGTATATAGCCTTTGGTTTACCAAGTTTGCTGATTCTTAAATATTGTGTTCAATCATTGAGTCCACCATAACATAGTACAGGAGCAGCTAACACACACAACTGAATGGTGACAAAGGCACACAATCTAAAGATAGATGCAGAAATGTGTGCTTGTAATGTTGCCCATCTGACAAGTGGAGTTCCATGTTAATCACAGCATTGACAACAATCCAGCTATGCAGATACCCAGTGATGCAAGCTCTGGGAACACATTTAAATAGCAGCCTGAACTTTGACCACCAAGTGTCCACACTGCTATTGAAAGCCTGTGTTCTCCACATCATAAGTCATGCCATCATATTGATATCTTAGGATTGTATGACAGCACTGTAGTCAAATTCATTATAGGTTCATAGGTTCATAGGCTCATACCAGGCTATTTGTCCTAGGGCATTTATAAGCCTAGCCAGAGTGTGTTTGACTTTTGCCATCCATTTTAAATTAATTTTGCTATGCCCTTTTTCGAGGTTAGTATACTGTGCCTCTGTCTAACAGTGACACAGAAGTGATACCTGGGGTAAACCTATGATCTCCCATCCACTCATCAAGATTCCTCTTGAAGAGAGTCAATGAGGGACTCTACCTAACCTGGACTGTGAATTTATTCCAGAGAGAAGGGAGCCTCTGCTAATAAAGTTTAATACTCATTTTTACATGCATCTCACCAGACATATGTAGCAGCTGGAGAGACCACAGGGCTTTCTCAGCAAGATAACACAGGGCCCACACGCCATGTCATGATGTATGTGGATAGATTAAAAGCCATGTCACTGTAAATGTTTATTGTATAAGATGATGTGACATCTGCCAGGCTGCCAGGCCAGACTCTCACCCTGCCTGGTGTGAGTGCTGCATATCCAAAAATGTAATATCACATCAGCAGTGTCTATTGAGGACAAGATAGCAGTGTCCCACATGCTGGTGTAAAACACTCTCTACAGTGTCAAGTAACAGCTCAAATACTCAGTTGTCTCCAGTGAGTCTAGAACCCCTGCCAATCTAAGTACAAAAAATAAAGAACACAACATTTTACTTATGTGCCACAGCACAAGTCTGACTTGGCAGCTGATGGATAACACTTTATAGCTGATTACATCAGCAGTGTTTGGTGAGGAGAATATGGTAATAACAGTGATCCACATACTGGTGTAAAAGGCTCTTTGTAATGTCAAGCAACCAGTAGTCAAGGTTGTAATTGAACATGGCCATTGAGGGGTACTGCTTCACACAGAGTGGGAGCCTATTGCAGCATTTGGGGTGGCATCTATGGCCCTCATAGACAGGCACATTTGTTTCTACTCACAAAACTGCTCTGCTAATGATGACCATTTAAATATGCTTAATAATGGTACTTGTGTTTTAACACAGCTAGGTTTCAATTGTCTCATGCTTAGTGATAACCATGTACTCCTAAATCATACCAATATAATATGTGAGAGATGCAAGTATGCAATCAATCTAGAATAAATGCTCTCTCTCCCAGATAACAAAGAAACAGGTATCAAATAGGTTGTCAGCACACACACTTCACCTCCTCAACAAACCAAGTGCATAACACATAAGCCCACATATGCAGAGGTACTTATTAGAAGCTTACCGAAAAAGCAGAGACCTCACAAATACAAACCCTCTACTTGAGATGTACCTCACTATACTATATGAAGTGAGTTAAGACTGACCTCTCAGATTATGTGTCCCAGACAGGTATGTACATAGCCCTAAGCTGCATTCTACCTTCACCTAGGATGATTCCTCCATGCAAACAAAATAATTATTGACTTCAACAATTGGCTTAGCTACTGGTGTCACTCCAGTAGTTGTGCAGTTTGGGGTGATATGGTTGACAAACCACCCTGCTTTCCAGGGATGTTCTTCATCTGTCACCCCATGTCTTTTGGTTATTGGCCAATGTACTTGCTTCCCCATAATGACTTTTTAGGCAATGTCATTAGAATAATCTTCCTGATGTAAAAATATCCTAAAAAGACAAACTCAAAGCTATGTTGCTTAATGCTAAGAATCTAAATCAGAAACTACACTAAATGTAGGCACTTCTTACATGGGAAGATGTTGACATTTGTGCAGTCACACAGACATGGTTTAGGGTCACAGACAGTACTCCAGCTATGATAGGCTATAATGCCTTCCACATGTTCAGACCACACAATTAAAATGAAAGAACCAAAGAAGGAGGTGCATCCATCTTCACAAAAGACAAGTACACCTCAAGACTGGTTCAGCATTTCAACTCCATAGAGTTACTACAATTAACTATAGGAGAAACCCTCCCCCACATCATTGTTAGCTATAGGTCCACCATCATGAACCATGAAGCCACACAGTGCCTTCCTGGACCTACCTGAGTCACTCATAATACAGCCAAAAAAAAAAACCTATACATAGGTAACTTTAACTATCCTTCCATCAATTGGCATACACATATGAGCTCAAACACACTCACCCTAAGTTCCTGCACTTTGTAAACATGAATGCTCTAGAACAATCAGTCTTCACCCCCATAAGGAGCTTGAATATCCTTGACCTACTCACCAACATAGGAGTTCACTGCACCACCACATGTGTGAGATCCTCCTGGGTAAGGTTTGACCATAAATCAGTTACGTTCAATGTAACAATCATACCCCCCCCAGCCTAGGATCCGAAAGGTGCCTTTTTATAATGTTGCAGATTATTAGTGGATTTCATCTGCCTTTGTCTTTTTCATAGATGCAAATGACAACATAAGCAGATGAACTGCATGATAATCAACCAATTCAACACTGTGAAGTTATTCAACAAGCTATGAAGCATCCATGTAGCCTTCATTCTGTTTTTCTCCTGAATACTTCAATGCCATTGAGGTAGAGAGAATAAAATGTTAAAGGGACACAATGCTGCAACTTTGCTCCATATGTATGTGTTACAGGATGAAGCCAATGCTGCTGGCACTGGTGATGGCAGGCCTAGGCTGAAAAGGAGAACACTGTTCAAGCCCAGGGTAACTTTCCAGATGCTAAATGACCTGGAGGTTGGACAGGGACACATTACAAGAACTCTGTGAGCTCTGCCTCCCTCAATTCAGAGCTAAAACCAACCTTGGGGAACCCATACTAGTGACAACTAAAGTATGTGTAGCCCTTAGAATATTAGCTACAGGTACCCTTCAAAGACCAACTGGGGACATGATGGGTATGTCACAGGCATCAGCATCCAGGATCCTCCAATTCCTGGATGCTATGCTCATACATGCCAGTGAGCACATATGTTTTCCCCATAGTTCTGAGGAGAGGGTTGCACTACCCTAAAGTACTGGGTTCCATATATCGCACTCATGTACACATTAAGGCAATATCTGATGAGCAGGCTGGAATCTACATAAACCACAAGGAATGCCAATCCATAAACTGCCAAGTCATGTTTAATGCCCAGGGAATTAACTTGAATGGGTGTGCTGACAACTCTGGTAGTTATCAGGACTCTCATATCTGGCACATATCACAGCTGTACTTATGGCATATCCTTGTATTTCATCACTTGTTACATTAAGCAATTGAAATGTGGGAGATTTGTACAAGCATTACCATAAAGTGGCAGCAGAGATTTATTGACTTATATGTGTTCATTAGTAAGCAGTTGGCCTCAGGCATCAAAGTTTCATATAGTCATATCTCTCAAAAGTACTAATGATCACTGCATGCCCTCAGTTTAGCACCATATGTTTGTACTGGAAAATAACTGAAGAGACAAGTTAGAAAGTAATGATACATATTGCAGTTTCTGACTTCACAACCCTCACAAGATCAAATGACAGGCAGGATGCAAAAAAGGAGAGTAACAACAGCAACATATCCTTGTTCGTGCCATACAGTAACTTACCTTTTGCTCCGCCTCCCTAAAGCACAGTCTGTGCTTGCTTCTGCCATTCAACCTGCCCTTCAGTTGTTTGCAAACGCATATCATATTATTGCCAGTTAATATCCTCACACATTTTAAAAGTAATGATATAGCATGGCTTACAGACTGCGTATCTCAGAATACTGCTCACAAAATTGATGAATGACCAGGAAACAAAAAAAGGTAAGACAGAGCAGTATATTTGCAAACAATAATCATAACAGGTTGTGTGACCACTAAGTTCATTATGTCCAAATATAATAAGAAATAGGTTCATAGATTCAATCCTAGCCAATTTACCCATGTGCAAATCAAACCCTGCACATTGTGTTGGAAAGGCAAATATCAACCATTATGCCAACCTTACTCTAGTTGGTTGCAGTTTGATATCAGTGTGCAATCTATTGCAGTTGATTATGTGATGAATTATTTCAGTTCTTTGTTGACAAACTGTTTGTTTGGCAAAGAGGGATAAGACACCCATCCTGTTTTCTGAAGATGCATTGGAGTGAGAGATGAAATCCAGATCTATGTAGGCATATCACATGTACTAACATTTTCTACTGTGCATGTCATAGATTGCTTTTCCTCATTTCAACTATTTCTCCATTTTTTATTTTTTGTATTTTCTTTTATACTGAAAAGTACTAAAAGCATGACAGAAAAAACACAATTTGCAAACAAATGAAGAGGAGGTTGGATGTTAATGAAATAGAACTTGTGAATTGTGCACTGCTTACTTGCATTTTCAACCTTGACAGACCTACATATAACATTCTGCAAGTGTAACCTGACACACCCATCTGATGATGTAAGCAATCACAGATTCCATCCCATAAACGCAAACACCGAGGGAGTGCCTACACAATGTGAACATCCTTACCTGGATCCAACTTTTTTGGGATTCAGCAATTTTAATGAGTTCAGATCTCATTTGCATCTTCACCATGCTAACAGCCCTGAAGCTACACAAAAAGCCAGTTGTGTAGCTAGGGAAACTAAAGGGGAGATAAAAGTTGAACAAAGAATAGAGTGTATTACATTTGTTCCTATTTTGAGCCTTTGCTCTAATATACCTCTCCACTGTACAGATTTTTGTAGAATGTCCAGTTTTTACCTCATATTTTTAGTCTGCTCCTCATAAACATGCTTTTTGGAGAGATCACTAGGATGATCTCAGGATTAAAGTCCCTAAATAATGACATTGCATTTGAGTTTCAGACTTCATAGCCTTCAGAAAATGCATTCTAATACATTTTTTTATTCTACTGACTTTCTAAGTTAATACGAGAAATATTTAAAATGTGTCAAGATTTCTTGCGCTAATAGGCTGTTAGATATCGTGTAAGAGGTCGAGTGGTATGCAAAGCTGTTAACTGATGCTGCTGCTGCAAACCTCTTGTTCAATTTATTTTCTAAATTTGTAAGGGTAGTATTTAAAAAGTGTCCCTATTTCTGACCCTTTTTCCACCATTATTTATGACTTTGTCCAGATGTCTTGTCCTAAGAGGTTGAGAGGTATGTTCTGCATGGCTTAAAATGTATACTCTTCATTTGTGGGTGAGGCAGCAAAGCTGCATTTTGCAAACCTGTTATTCTATCAATGTTCTAAGTTTATAAGAGCAATATTTAAAAACTGCCCCTGTTTCTGGCCATTTGTCCCCCATTATCGATGGCTTTCTCCAGATTTCTTGCTGTAAGAGGTTGAGAGGTATGCTGTGTAGACTAGTTCTTTGGCTGTATTCAAAATTTTTTTTAATACAGACAGAACAAAAGCATGTAGTCTACATGGTTGCTTTCCCCACTGTTTAATCATTCCAGCCTGTTTTCCTGGTTGATTTGCATATGATTCAGCTGATTATGCAGCCAATTATCATGCTATGGTGTTTAACTGGTGTCCACAGGGGTGCATGCGTGTACAGTACGCTTACTGAATTCAAATTTTGCCATGGTGGTGCGATGCAAACACTGCCTAAGATGACCATGTAAGCTTTATTGAATCCTGGCCATAATCTAACACCAGAATTTGAAACAGTGATCAGGATTGTCCCCAACTTGTTTGCACAAAGCACTTTTTCCTTTTTGTCTGTCAATGTCATAACACTGTTCTATCTCTCAGCATTCTTTATGTCTTCCCAATATAGAAAGCTGAGCATGCCAGGCACTTAGTAACATATACAATTCTCATAGAAATACAGTCATAGTAAATTTTCCTGTTAACCCATTCTTCACTATTAATTACAACTTTATCCCCTTCCATAATATATTAACAATAAGAACACCTTTCACATTTAAAAGTGCCTTTGGTAACACCTTTGTTGTTAAAAATATGTGTCTGTTTGAGTTCTAACAGGTTGTTAAAGTTCCTGTCTCTTCTATAAATAACTCTTGCCATATGACCCAAGATATTGAACAGTTCATTATCCACATTAAAAATATTCCAGTTAGTTTTTATTATATTGATAATTTGTGTACCATATGCACTATATGTGGTAATGAATGCTCTGCTATAATTTTTCTTGATGCAGTTCATTTCTGTGTTTAAACTGCCTAGCAAGGGTTTGTAAACTCCTCCTATCATTTTTTTACTACTTCTGTATGAACTTCACTTATCAGCTTAGCATGGTAACCCCTGGCAAGAAACATATATGTTAGTTTTTCTGTTTCTTCATAAAAAAATCTAGCTCTGAGGCCATTCGAGCTGACCTTTCCATATGACCTTTTATAATTGTTTTCCTCTGATGGAAAGGGTGACAGCTAGTGAAAGGCTGTAAGGTGTTAAAAGAAGTGGGCTTTCTAAAAGTCATAGAAGTAAATTTGTGTTTAACCCTATCTTTTTCTAAAAGAATGTCAAGAAAATTAATCTTGTCTTTAGTATAGGTGAAGGTAAATTTTAGAAATTATGTTGTATTTCCAAGGAAACACATAAATTCTTCTAACTCTTCTAATGTACCTGTCCAAAAAATGCATATATTGTCCGGGTACCTGCATTAAAAATTCCATTTCTTGAAGTACCCAGACTGCATGAAAAATTTCTCTTCCCAATATGCCAATATGATATTGGCATAAATAGAAGCACAAGCCAAGCCCATTGCTACACCAGGCAGTTGATGAAATAAAGAGCCTTTAAAATATATAAAATTATTGGGCAGAACTATGTCTGTCAAGGTGGTAACTTTGTAGATAGTACAGTCTTGCTAGTTGGTGTGCCTGCTAAGAAACTCTGTCACCACTGTATCCCCTGTATCATGGAGAACAGTGAAGAAGTCCTTCACATCTACTGTAACAAAAGTCAGGTTATCTGTATACAAGGATGGGGTAATTTGGGGACAAGAAGTCCCAGGAATCTTTTACAACCCATTGTGTAAACCTGAAGAACATATTCAACAGGTAATCAATGTATTTAGCCACAGAGGAAGTTTTTAAGTTGTTAGCATTAACAATTGCCCTAAGTGGAGGATCCTGAAGGTCCCTGTGGATCTTAGGAATACCAAAGAATCTTGGTATTTTGAACTGGGTGTTAAAAAATACTGTATATCATGTACCTTGCCATCTATCACATGATCCATAACAATCTCAAACAGTGAACTGTCCTCTACCGCCTCAGTTAAGCAATTTGGTCAACCCCATGGGTGACCTATACTCACTCCCCTAACAGTGAGCTGCAGCAGTCTCCCAAACCTGTCTCCCCTGTAATAACTGCTCATTCTATTTCCCCAGCCCCACATAGGCAGTATACAGAACTTGTTAAAATAACCACTCATTACTTGTACAAGTGTACCTGTCTTGTTTCCCTTTTTCACTAATTGAATTGAATAGAACCTTCACTTCATTTCCTCTTGTGTCCTGCAATGCATATGTATCATAGTGACTTTTTCCTATGCATTACCAAAATCTTTCATAGGTAACATGCATACATAATCCCCCGGATTTACTAATCTTCCATGCAGGACTAGCTTAGTCTTGCACGGAAGCGGCCGGTTATGAGCAGGACGGCAGCGCGCCATACATATTAATGAAGGCGCACTGCCTGAGCTCCTAATCTTACATGGAGTGTGTAAGAGTGCAGGGGGCTTGCCTGAGAGCAGAGCTCTCAGAATGTACATGCCTCCTGCAATGAAGAACAGCAGAAAGCCGTAAAAGAATGAGCAAGACCACTCATAGGTGTCCGCATACCCCAAACAACATCTCCCCACATATACAAGAGCAATAGTAAACACAAACAATATAAAGATACTTTTTTTCATGAAACAGATTAAATTTAACAGTAGGTGTACAGGTTTGCCCAACGCTTAGCTAAGGTTAATGCAACTTAAATGGCAGAAGAGGATAAAAAGGAAGATATATGCAAATGAAGCAGTATAGTAATAGTGTAGTGGGCAGAGCATTCACCTTACGAACAGTCATTCCCAGCTCGAGTCCCACTGCAGCACATTTCAGTTTCCATGTCAAATCACATTATGACCAATATTTTTAGTTGCATAACCTACTAAATAACATATATTTGTGAACTGGAGTACTGCATTAAATGCAGATGTGAGGTGTCATTGTCATAATGTTGCAAAGTCCACAGATAATCACAGGAATCAGGGATACAAATGGAAGGTAAAATGTGTAATGAATGATAACTCCATGCAGCTTCCAAATTGCCCACCTCCATAAGAACCATTAGACATCACTGTCTAAATTAGTGCAGTGGTAAGCAGGAGTAAGCACTAGTAAGCAAGTGTAAACACTATTAAGCAGTAGTAAGTGGGAGTAAGCATATACAAGCACTAGCAAGTGGGTTTAAGCCTGTTTGCATGGGTGTAAGCAATGCACACACAAGTTAAGCAATATTGAAGCTAACTCTCTGTAAGCATCCATTAACCAGAGGTTAGCAGTGCTTACCCTCTCACAAACCAGCACAAACCTGCTTACAACTGCTTAAAAGTGCCTTAATCAGTCTGTATCCAACGGCCATTGTTCTGTCCACAACAAAATAAACAGCCTTTGCAATGCTCAAACCCAGGATACTGCATACCATAGACAAAGTGATTTACCACTAAGCCTTGTCAGATACACATAACCCTGATGTTTTCACAAACATATCATCCAGCCCAGTCATTCAACAGTACAAGAAATGTATTTCAACATGTAGATGTATGTGTGTGTGTATATATATATTAATATCTAAATAGATATAACCTATCTATATATGTGTATATATATATATATATATATATATATATATATATATATATATATATATATATATATATATATATATACACACATCTATATAGGTATATACAGACATACATCTATAGATATAAAAGGGAATATAAAAATATATATGTCCACATGCACTGTTAATAGGGTTGAGGGGGCCCAAACAACATACGTCTTGTATGTATAGATAACCCCCCACAGCAAAACATATCTGTCCTGCAATACAATACCAACTGTTCCAGATCCCATAACCAGGACCTGACACAACATGGGCACAAGATGTTAACAGTTCTCCATCCTACCTGTATGATGTCAGGCTGGTATCAGTAACATATCATGCAGTACAGTCTGGCTACCATAGGGAATGTAATATGTGGAAGCAATCAACATTCCTAGGATACATATACACAGACTCATATATGCAGATACAGATATACATATACATATATATATATATATATATATATATATATATATATATATATATATGTAACTACACATACACACACACATATATGTATAGGAAGATACATATGTAGAAGGTGCACACAATACGGAACGGCCACTATGCCTACAGTTGCCACCTTACCAAATGGACACTGTATGAGCCACCCATACAAATGACAATTGTTGGCTGCAACATATACCCACAGAGAGGTCAAAGGATAGAACACCACACACAGGTTTGCATACATGGGAAAGCTTTATTTGTGTACTATTACTGTTGTATATGCCATGTTATATAGCTGTTTAGACACTGACATACATATAAACAGAGTAATGCAACTGTGAAACAGATATATTAATACAGTAGTCTGGAAAGGTTTACATATGTTTCTGTCCAGGCCGAAGCCTTCAAGTAGTAAAACAGTAAAGAGAGACTGGGCCACCAGATACCAATCAATCAACAGTAAGTAATGCAGATGTATAGTCCAGCAGCCTCTATCTACAATCTGTACACAATCCCTAGGGGGTAAAGACCTCAACTGACACCATGGGATTTATCTGTTACATAACAAGGCATAACTGACACCATCACAATCACACTGACAAACAGAACAGTCTGTATGGCAGGAAGCAGTAGGCTTGCATTTACCCAAGATGGATTGTATGGTAATGTACATCCAGATACCTTAAAGCAGCTTACCCTAATAACCCCATATGTTCAAACAGCCTAAGTTAGTTATGGTGCATCCCCCCAGACTCAATAATACAGGACTATATATCACTGTTACATACACTGGCCCCTGGAGTGCATAAGGGTACACATGTATTATGTAGGTGAAGCCCACACATATATGGACCCAACCCCACAATATGTGTGGGGGACACAACAGCAGTGGACTGATGGCAGGAAAGTCAGCATGACATACTCACAGCCCACTACATAACAACCCCTGACAGCATGTCATATGTACAAAGCCTGGTATGTAGGTGGAGGACAGATGTTGTAACACAGGCCTATATGTGTAAAACTGTTGTCATACGCTAAGCAAGTCACTGGTGTTACAGGATAGTCTGCAACATACCTTTAGTCAGGAATATGAAGTTAGAAACAGAAATGGATGTAGCCATGTACTGATAACATTCAACACACACTTTGCCAGTGATATAACTGACACAAGACCTGTGTGGTGGACAGACAAAACATAATAGGCACACCTCCGGCCATCAAGTGAATAAGCCCACATTTGAGAACTATGCAGATAGACTGCATTCCAAGCTAAACTAGTATGTACACACAAACCCTGTAACACTGGTGCTATACAATGCATACAACAACACTACTCACACTCTGTCTGTAGTTCTGGAACATACTACAAATATGTAGCTGGCCTGAGTGTACAGGTTCTCCTGTAAGAGATATTGCTACCTGCTGTCTGTAACACTGCTGCCCACACATAAGAGGGATGCCCGACATACAGGAAAGGTAAATGGACCATGCCCACATGATGTAGGGATTTATAGTAGTTGGTTGTCATGACAGTGGTAATTGGAAGTACTAAACAGCATGCTGCATGCAGGTAGCAAGTGAAGGACACTGATTGGTGCAGAGCCCATCACCTGATCATGTGAATCACCTACAAATTCCATGCTGCAATCTATTCAAAGCAACTCATTCCATTTATTGGAGAGAGACTGAGAGAGAGTGTGTGTAAGGCAGAAAAAAAAATGGTCAAGTAAACCTTTCAGAAGAGACGTCATTCCCAGAACAGATATGTGAAGTATATATGCATGTAATTGACCCTAGTACTTACTTCATAATAATGGGATAGATGCTGTGGAATAATTTATATGTGCCTTCAGGTGGTGTTGTATTGATGTTCAGCTGAACAACTGCTAAGGAGAGTAGAGTCCGTCCCTGTGGGTAGTGGGCCATACTCATCAACCGTGCAGAGCAGCACTAACTGATAAGATGTAAGCCATCATAGTGTGTGTTATGTAATGGAAAGTATGCATATTACTGTGGCCAGTAGCTGGTGGTGGAAGTAATGCCATAATGATGGACACATGGGTTCAACAACCCACCTCTTGCAGGATACTCAGGTTTACCTGTATTGTAACATGCAGGAATGCCATAGGTGTGTAATAGGGTTACCTGCAATCTGGCCCTATATATTCCCCCCTAATGTCAGGCTGTGTCCATATGTGGCACCTGTCTGTGTTGTAGCAAGGCAGAACAGTGCAACTGTGCAGGAAGGTGTTGTGAGATTGTGGACCTGATGTCTGAATTTACCTCACATATATGTATGCATATGTGTATATATCTATATATATATATATATATATATATATATATATATATATATATATATATATATGTATATATATATATATATATATATATATATATATCTCTATATATATATATATATATATATATATATATATATATATATATATATATATATATATGTATATATATCTACATGTATGTCCACAAATATACAGATACCCATGTGTAGACATATATATGAACATATATGCATCATATATATCTACACATATATAGATATATACCTATATGCACATGTCTACGTATATACAAACACACACAAAAAAATATATGCATGTAAATACATGTCCCCTATATTACCACCACAGTGCTGCATGCTATGTGTGAGAAAACAGCACACATAGCAATATACACAGATATCTACAGCTGTCGGTGTGTGCAACATAGACGGGTATTTCACATGTAAACCCCTTGTTGGGACCATATTGCCCTTGTCTGTGAAGTACGGAATGGGAATATGGGAAAATATGGCAGGTATAGTTTTGGAGGGTTCAGGGTTGGCAGATATAAAGGACAGCCTACAGGGGTGGTATGTGACACTTGGTGGGTAAACACCCTGGATGGTGTGTGTGGTCTGTGATGTGGATTCCCCGTGGGCCCGAATATGGACACAATGGGAACAAGCCCCCCACCCACTGCTACTCATAACAACAGTCTACGTCCTGAATGTGCCTGGATTGGAGGCAGAGCAGGAGGAGCATGTGGGCCCTGTGAATGTGTACTGGGTGCCTTAAGGTGATGTAGCACATCCCAAATGTGTCTGTGGAGCCCGTTATGGAACAGACCCTGGACCTAACCTCAGGGGACAGGAACATGTCTGTGTCTGCCCCTGGGGGGGGGTGACAACATCCCCTGAGTTGGCTCCACCTGACGGTATTGCTGGACCAGTACACGAGGAGACCCCAGGGTGGGTCACACATGTGATGTGGCCTGATAACATGGGCAGATGAGTTTGGAGAGGTGGTTCCGCTGGCCAATAGTACATATACATGCTATTGTGTCACTGTTATAGAACATATGCCAGTAGTAATAGTCTGCACAATCCCGGAACTTGTCCAACAGCATGCATAGATAACCCCAATAACACAGAATGTCAGATGGGCAGCAAACACATAGCAAGCATACCCCAGGCATATATGGAACCATTGAGGCCCTGACAATGGCATGCAGCTGAATAGCCTGTAACAAGCCAGCAATGATAGTGTACACACAGGGAACATGACTACAAACACATTGCACAAAGTGTGGTACAGTACAATATCTGCCCCACTGGTAGGTATGCTGTAGCCATACCTATTGAGTTGTGTGTACAGTTTGTTGTCACTGATATGGTGGGGGATGTATTAAGAACTGTGGTGACCTTGCTGCATGACTTGCTCACACCTGTGTCCATTTTTATGTCTTTCAGGCACAATGTCCTATAGAAGGCTGCCAGCATACACAGCAGCTGAAAATGACATTCTGGTGAACAACCCCATGCAGCACTATCCAGTCTTGTTTGGCCAGGCCACCCATGTTCAGCAGGAGTGGACCACCCTGTGGAACAACCTAGTCCACAGGGTCAATAGGTTCATAGGTAGGTCCTAGGCTATTGGCCCTAGGGCCAATATAAGCCTAGCCAAATGCTACTCTGGCTTTTGCCACCCAAGAAAATTATTTTCCTGTGCCCCTGTCAAGCAGAGCCACAAAAGTGATCCCCGGGGTGAATTTACTATCTCCCATCCAATCATCAAGATTTTTCTTGAAGAGTGCTAATGAGGAGCTTTGTTTGATATAGATAGGTTGTTTGTTCCAGAGTATGGGAAGTCTCTGAGACAGGAATCTATCCCTCCAGCATGTTCTGTTTATTGTGGTGACAAGGTTTAGGTCCCTAGAGTGTGTAGCTCAGAGTAATTGAGATTTCTTTACGTGGAGCATGTCCAACAGCTCTGGATTTTACATAGCTTTGTATGTTAGGCAGAGATCACTTCTGAGTAGGCGATATGCGACAGAGTAAAGCTGGAGTTTTTTGAGACGGTCTGCATAGGGCATCTGTCTGAGGCTATTAATCCTCTTTCTGAGGTATTTCTGTAGCCTTTCCAGTTGTTGTAGATGTCTTGTGAGGTACATACCAAAAGGGGCATTGTACTCTATAATGGGTCTAATGAGTGATGAGTAGAGGGGAACAATGATCTCTTTTTTTCCTGGATGAGAAACCTTTTGTTCTGAGGTGTGCCACATAGAAAGGATTTCCTGACTGCTGTGGCAATATGATTATCAAAGGAGAGACTACTGTCCACCTGTGTCCCAAGGTCTCTTATCACACTTTCGGTGTTAAGTAGACTACCGCCTATGTGGTAGTTCATGGGTACAGAGTTTTTATCAAAAGGGATGATAATGCACTTTTTGGCATTGAGCTTGAGGCCATGGCTTTGACACCAGGCATCTGTCTCAGTGAGGCACTTTTGTAGGATGTCCACATCGTTAGGAGTTTTGATTATGGCTCCTAGTTTGCAGTCATCTGCAAACTTTGTTAGCCAAAGACCTTCTGTGTTAGCCTGTACTTCAGAGAAGTAGATACCAAACAGGAGAGGACCTAGGACTGAACCCTGTGGTACTCCACTTGTCACTGGTCTGAAGTTGGATTAAGAGTCTACTACTTTCACAGTGTGGGTTCTGTCAGTGAGCCAGTTGGCAACCCATCTTGTGACATAGGGATTTATACCTAGTTTAGTGAGTTTGTCTATAATTCCAGAGTGGGGGATGGTGTCGAAAGCCTTGGCGAGATCTAAATAGGCTGTGTGAACCACCTTACTCTCATCTACGGCTTTGGTGACCACTTCAAAGAAGTCTATCAGGTTTAGGAGACATGATCTGCCTTTTACAATCCCGAACTGAATAGGGTCCAGAGTTTGGAGATTACCAATGTCATTGTTTATAAGTTCCATTATGATATGCTCCATAGCCTTGCAGACCAGCCTCATCAGGCTAATGGGGCGGTAGTTCCCGGGGTCCATAGTGGCTCCCCTTTGTGGAGTGGGATAACCATTGCTGTGCACTATTCAGTGGGCACAAAGCCTGAGGTGAGGCTATGATTGAACATGGTACTTAGGTGGGGTGCCAGTTCATTCTGTTGTTCATGTAGAATGCAGCCTGGGATGTTGTCAGGTCCCATGGATGCTGTGTTCTTAGCTTTGGAGAGTGTGTTTTTTACCTGTGCAGCCGTGATTACAGGTACTTTTCATTTTTCCGGTATAGAGATGGGCCCTTTAGGGGATGAGAGAGGGGTAAAGTTAGCACTGAACCTATCTGCCAGGATGTTGGTAATATCAGTTGGTTCTGTATATTACTGCCATTGTGCTGTAACTCAGAGCAGATCTGAGTGTTGTCATTGAGATTCTTTACATAGCTATAGAATGCTTTGTGGTTGTCTTTAGAATCAGTGGCAATTTTGTTTTTGTAACGAGCTTTGGAGGATTTTATGAGGGATCTCAGCTTCTTACTGAGGCTGACCACGGAGTTCCTCCAATCATGGGATTTTACTCTTTTTTGCAACAGTTTATTTCTTCTGTTGTAGAGTTTGTTTATAGCAGGGGACCACCAGATTGGCTTCCTTTTTTTGGAGGATAGCATCTTGGTTCTTTTAGGGATTGCACGATCCATGCACTTGTGTAAGTGCTATAAAGTACTTATAAAGTGCAATTGTATAGGATTCAGCAGTCATATCTCTGTTGTCTGTCAGCATGGGTATCGAGAAGTTTGCCACTTCTGTCTTTGTGAAGTTGGCTTTGGAGAAATTTTTTACAATGGTTTCCCTAACGGGGGATGGGGGTGGGATGTGGATGTCTAGGTTGATTTGTTTGTGGTCAGATCTGACCAAGGAGGAATTGACCCCTGGTGTGGAACACTGGTTGCCCATGTTGGCAATGACCTGGTCTAGGATATTGCTGCCCCTGGTGGGGGTGTGGATACATTGATCCAAGGCATTGGAATTTATGAATTCCATAAAACGTTGAGCACAAAAGTTGGTACCTGAGTAGTTTTCCCAGTTAATGGTAGGGTAGTTGAAATCACCTATTATTATGGTGTTAGGTTGTACTCTAATATTTTCCAGTGTATCAAGCAATGAGGAATAGGAATCCTGGGGCATGGTGGGGGATCTGTAGCAAGCTACAATTTGCATTGCTGTTTTGCCCAGAGTTAGTTGCACTTGAATAATCTCAGATGCATTATGTTGAGCAACTAGCCTGGAGTTGTGGATATCCTTAATGAATATGGACACACCTCCACCTTTAGTGCTTCATAACAGGTTAGGTGGCTGAAAGGTGTGGTATGAATTATAGCCTGGTAATGCAGGGGTGCTCTCTGGAGCCTTTAACCAGGTCTCTGTCACTGCACAGATGTTGATGTTCTCCATTTTAAATAGTGCCTTGAGTGAGTGCATTTTGAGGTTTAGACTTCTGGCATTAAGTAGCATTACCTCAGATTTTGCTTGCTTGTACCTTTTACAGTGGTGAATTTGTCATTTGAATCTTGCCTAAAAAAGGCACTAGAGGGGTGGCAAGAGCCTTAGCCAGTATCCAGAATCCCAAGGGTGACAGGTGCAGGCCATCTCTGGCAAAGCATCGTGGTTTGTCGATCATGTCATCCCAGGCAGACAGATACTGGATCCCCTTAGAATGACACCAGAAGCTTAGCCAACTGTTGAAGTCAATCATTTTGTCCTTGTACTGTGGTATCATTCTGGGTGATGGCAGGAAGCTACTCAGGGCTAGGGTCATACCTGCCTGGGCTACAAGATCAGAAAGCTTCTCCATGTCTCTTTTCATGTAGTCCAGGGAGGTACATCTCAGGTCATTCATACCAACATGGACAATGACAGAGTCATATTTGTACTTGCTGTGGAGTGGCCTAAGTGCATGCATTATGTGGCGGATCTTGGCACCTGACAGGCAGTGGACAGTAACTTTCTCCTTGTTTAGGGTGGTGAGTGGAACATCAGTGTGCCTGACTATAGAGCCACCTATGACTAGAGTGTTGGGTACGTTGTTATGCCTTATTGGCTGTGGTTCAGTGGCACACTGAGTTTGTGGACTATGTGTCATTTGGGTTGTGTTGGGGGGTGGGGGTTGCTTGCATTTCTGCTTTGGAGGTCCCTGTTGCTTGGGTAGATTTTTTTTGAGTGCCTCTGCGAATGTAGGTGTGTGTTTTGTGTTTCTATGTGTGTGTTTTGGTGGTGTAGGTTTTGAGGGACTATGTGATGAGTGTGGTGTGGTGCAAGTGTTTACCTTCTCCACTTGACTGTCTAGTCCATTCATGGGTGAAGAGAGCTTTAATTCCAATTTGGTTATATTAAGTGCACCTCTCACAGGCTGTAGTGTTGGGTGGTAGGAGGAGAGGGTTGTCTGTGTACATGAGGTAATTGCTGCATTGCCTCAAGATGCCCAGATTCATCAGGAAGACAGGAGAAAACACCGGGAGCTGACCCTTAGACATGCCTGGATAGGTGCTTACTTATTAAGTACTAAAAACTGTTTTTCTCTAGACAAGTGAGGAAAGTTGAGTGCTGTAGTAATTTGTAACTTATTTAGTGCTTACAATGAGTGCTGAACAAGTGCTGAGCTCAAAGAAAGAGATTTAAGTACTGCAACTAGAAAACTGGCTAGTTCTAAGAAACAAAATTAAGTCAGAAGGCTTTCCTCCAACACAGAAAGGATTGGGGGCTCAGAAGCTTACAAACAGTCCTGGATACAGCAAATCTGTATCTGGACTAAACAACTTATAGGAAAACCAGGAAACAAGCTTAGAAAAAAATGTTTTTTTTTTTGTAAAGTGGAAAGGGGAAAGGAGGAGCAGAAGCTAACTGGGTTGGCCTTCTCAAATGTTCTCCCTGGAATACATAGAATGAGGTAATGACACTAGACTGGGAGGAGTACGGACATACACAGGGTGAACACCGAATAACAGCAGTGAGGCCATTTACAACTGCTACACACAGGTCAGGCAGGTAATGTGGTTACAGGTCTTTTGTTGTGATCACTTGTCTAAGCAATTAGATGATTGATATGTTAATGAGTGGTATCAATGTGTGTATGTTACCAAGTGTGATGCAGGATGGGGACCACATGGAAATATTTGTGGAATGGTCTGTAAAGTCACAGACAGGTAGGTATTACGGTCGTGTGTGTGTGTGTGTGTGTGTGTGTGTGTGTGTGTGTGTGTGTGTGTGTGTGTATGTGTGTGTGTGTGTGTGTGTGTGTGTGTGTGTGTCTGTGTGTACTGTTAGGCAATTTTGTACAGATTTTAAAGTGCTTTTATTGTTTTCCCCCACAGGTGGTGAGGTGGGTCAGGGTTCCTCCTGCATGCAGTCTGATGTTGGTGTCCATACAGACACCAAAGATGATGATAGTACTGTTGAGGCACAGGTGGGGTTGTCAGGGGTCCAAACAGCACCATCGTTTGACATCCCCCTTTTAACCACCCCAACCCCACACACAGTTTCAGTGCCTATACATACCCCATGACCAGTGGCCATAGTGGAGGGACAGCTGGCATTTGGTGGCAGTGCAGAGGAAAGTATGGTAACCATGCCTACTGTGTCTGGTCGCAGCAGGCATAGCCGGATGTCCGGCAGGGCAACACATAGGCAGATGTCCCAGGGTGTTGTCGTAGGGCCACTGGACATCATGTCCCTGGCAGAGGTGACACAGCTGGTACCAGCAGGCGCATGTTTCAGGCTGTCTTGGTGGCACGGGCACATATAGAATGTTACACCAGACAGGGCCTGAGGCTGCAGAGGGCTGCTCTCACATCTACAAGTGACAACGTCCGTGAACTGGCTGGTGCTATCTGTGTGTTAACTGAGTTCATGGATAAATGGTCTGGTGAGATGATGGCCCTCATCAACCATGGTCTGTCCATGCTTGAACGTGTGGTGGTAGTGTGGCGACGGCCGCTTGGACATAGGCCAGCAATGCCAACAGCTGGCAGTCAATGTGGATGTGCTAGGACACCAAGAGGCTCCTGTAGTGGCAGTACCAGCCCTGGCACTGTGGAGGGGGTGCTGTCCACACCACACCACAGCAGGCCATGAGCACGTGGTCCTGGCCAGTCCTAGGAGGGGCCTGGTACCAGCGGACATTGGTCATCGTCAGATGAGAGTAGCACATCGAGGCCTGTACCTGGATATGCCCATGAAACCCTTGGCAGGCACAGTCCACATGTCTGTGCCTGGATGCAGTGAACTGCACAGCCTGCCAAGAATGGTCGGCAGCTGTCCATAAACACATGTGTAGGGCAGCCACATGGCAGAACTGTGTGCATGCATACCCACACACTATACAAACACACCTAGGGCAACCCCATGCCTACACACACCACATCAGCATGCCCAGTTCACCTCAGTACACACATCACCCACACACATGGTGTCAAATATATGGCCCACCCTCGGCCTCTGGCAAACCAACAACACACCCTGTGCATATGATGATACCTGTGCCACATCCATATCACCCATACCATCGATGCAGGGACAGGCTAATATGGTTCTGATGTACACGGTGACTGTACTACAGTGTACCACATTACTGCAGTGTAACATGTAAGGATTAAAGTATAATGCATATATGTCAGGTAGTGTAGACATCCAGCAATGATGCATTATAGCTGTTAGTAATACTGGTTGATTGTGGACTCTATAATGTTATCCATTTCTGTTGTAGGTGTACATGTGTCAGCACGAGGATGGTCTACAGTCATATTCCACAATGGGGTATGGCACTGTAGTGACAGCATGGCTGTGACATATCTGGGGTACAGTTGAACACATGTCACAGGTTTGTATAACAGTTATTGCCTGTGCCACATGGACAGGTGACCCGCTGGGGTGTGTATAATCTGCAACCTAATGTAGGCCCATCCACATACATGCACACTGTTACTTGGTAACACTGGGATTAGTCCCCTCCCTAGGTATGTAGAGATACTGAAGTGTGTGGCTTCCATTGCACACACCACACAGTGTTTAGGGTGAGGTGTGTCCCAGGTTACATGTTACATGCAGAACATCCCCAGACATGCACAGTATGCTAATGGGGGGATGTAATGGGTGTTTATGGACAATACATAGTGTAACATACCTTCATATACACATTAACAGACACATAACAGGCAGACACATATCCAAGAGACCTGGGCCTAGCGCTGCTAACTAACTTGACCATGTGTCCAATGTGTTACAGGTAGGCTGCACACAGCACATGCATAACTGGCCTGGATTGTGGTATCAGTTACCTGTATGGTTGACGGTGACAGTGGTAACCATGACATGGTACATGGGACATATACTGGGTGTACCTTGCTATAATGACAGTGTACACAGCACCCACATCCCCCAGTGGATATTGTACTCC
>NC_056739.1:1438807811-1438860311 GCF_019279795.1 Protopterus annectens
TATATGTAAATATCCATAAGTATATGTGCATATGTATCTCTATCTGTATATGTGTAGACATTTATTGCTGTGTATATGTATATATCTGAGTGTTTATATGTATTTATATGTACATATACTTATCCATCTATGTATGTCAATATGTATATGTGCATATATCTATACAGATATATGGATAATTATATATACATATATGTCCACCATATGTCCTGAACATGGAGTGGAGTCCTACCTCAGCCCCAACAGTCCCAACCTCTTAGTGCAAGGGGATGTCAGGTATGTAGTGCAGGTAAATATGTAGACTATTGCTACTGTAATAGGGGTTGTCTTCATAGACATGTTGTGTGTTGTGTGTAGGAGCTCACTTCTGCTTTTAACATGTGCGCCATTGGCTACTCACAGACATACTAAGGACATCATAGTACAGTACCTCTGGTAGCACAGTAATGATCCTGTGGACTACAGCAGAGATATGGCCAATAAATGTGGACAGTCTGACACACTCTGGTCAGTCACAGGTATACACAGAATCCCTTATTGCAAGACATGTGGACCAAGTCTGACAATGTGGATGTTAACAGCCATGTAGATGGGTATAGCCCATAAATACTGGTATACATTTGCCCCCATAGGTTATGCATTCACACACTCCTGTCTGTCCTGACACATAGTAACCCCTGGTACAGAGGTGCCATGGCCACATATTACCCACTAGTTAGTGACATACATCTGTACAGCATCCCACTGTTTTGTCTGACATACATGACTGTTATGGTGGCCTGGCAGCAGTAAATCTGTCAAGTATCTGGACATAAAATCACACTGGCTAAGTACACTAAGCTACTAGGCATGTAACAAAGCACTGTGTAGGCTACAGGCAGACTGCTACAACACTGGCCTACATTTCTTATGGGGGAATACACATGTACCTGCATATATAGCAGGCTCTACAGACATGTCACAGCACAGAGTAACAGATATCTGTGTGAAAGTGCATAACCACAACCAATGTGACCACAGCCACATATGGTAGCTAGTGTAATATTACAGTATATGGACTATCAACACCACCCTCATATATGCAACTCACACACAAACCCTACATATACTGGGCTACTGCACATTGTGATCCGATGCCTGTCTGTGGTATGGGACATGTGTGTGTTTGGCCCTACAAACATGTAAGCTAATAGGGTAACAAACAGTGGAGCAGCATGCAACATCAGATAGAACAGGACCAAGAACAATGGCATTTACCACACTCTGTACACAGGCGAAGGTACATATTCACAATACACACACTGTCGACAATCACCATAAGTACACAGACCTCAGAACTGTACACACAACCATAAAATACCCAGGTTATGTCCTCAAAGAGAACCCTACTATACATAACATGTGTCATAGTCTGATATCTTACTGGCTTGTTATCAGATATGATGTCAATAAAGTATGATATACAGGGCATATGCACCTCTTACTGCATGACATATGTACACAGGTTGACAAAGTTGTGGCTGGATGCACAAACACAGGGCCAATATTGACATGTTGCTGTGATAACCTCATACATTTGCTGTTGTAACAGGGATTGTTACAACATATGTCCTATGAGGGATATGAGGTCAGTAACTCTCATGTCTGTCACCATGTACTGACTGCAATCCTCACACTATGCTTCTACAGTTCACAGATAGGTGCTATGTGAGTAACACAAGAAACAAAAGGCATCACACACTGCCCAGTCTGCAGATGACCTTACAGATGGGGTTTCCTTAGAAACATAGCACTGTCATGATAGGTATTAAAACATGTAGACCAGCCATATCCACACACCCTGTTAAACTAACATTACTCCAAATGCAGAATAGCAACACTTATATTCTGTAGTTATGTCAGTCACATCCCTCTCCTGTGTGTTTGCCTGTTTCCACATCATATGTTGTTAGATGTAAATCCCCAATCCATCTGAGATGCTGTTTGACAAACAACAGATCTAGGTCCTGCTCACAGTGAATGAAAAGGCCCAACACCAACATGATGCTCCTAAATATTGGAGGGTGTTTCCATGCAATAGGCTATGGGAATGTTACCATAGCTGTTCCACAATGAATCAGCTAGAGTAGGGTTTCAATTAATGCAGAGGCCATCAGCTGATCATGAGCATCACTTGCAAAACACATGCTGCTGCCTAAGCAAAGCAGGTGTAATTCTTCACATCCACCAGAGAGGGAGTGAGAGAGACAGACAGAGGCAAATATAAGTCAGGGAGGGGGTGTGAGAGTAAATCCTAAGCATGTTTGTGTCACCTACCAGTTCAGGGTATCAAACCCCTGACTGACTATGTATTGCTATCACATGTCTATGCAGTTATTGGATGCGCCACATACCTTACATGTTCAAGAGCTCTCCAAACATATATGTGATGGTGAGTGACATCTGCAACAGTGATATGGTAGTTATACAGTAAGTGTAGTACACATGCCTGTCCGCATGAACAAGTGTCAGAGTCAACACAGCCACACTCTCTCATGGACCCACACACACTGACACACATGGCAGGGTCAGGAATACACCTCGTCACTAGTTAGTTTTTTCCACAATACAGTACTGTGCAGGTATCACATGCACCACAGGGGTTATCCAGAGGTTATATGGGAAAAGGATATGTGGAGGTGTCTGACATCAGACAGCATGCTTCAGTATGCCAATGAGGTTGTAGTGAGTGCGAATGTGGTCAAAACCATCATACACCACACACACAGACACATGATGCCAGTACTGACAAGCATGGGTGCATTGATTCACAGGTGTGTAGTGGTTGACTGTGCCAGATGGCTATATAAGGTTAGGTGATGGGTATACCTTGGCATCAGGCCACATGACAATGGTCTGCAGTGTGGCTCAGGGGTGTTGTGTCTGGTTTGGCCTATACAGGTGGGTATTGTATTCACAATCCAGTCACCTGGTAACTATTGTGTTTGGCCATTGTTGCGCATTGCTTGCCATGTATGTGTTTTTTAGTCCATGACATGGATGGTGTCTGGGATGTGCACACGTCCCACATGCATGCACAGTGACATGTGGAACTGTACCTGGGGTGTCTATCCCATGTTGAGTACACAGATTATCATCAGATGTGCCAGTCCTGGCCTCATGTGGTGGGAACTGGTAATGGACAGCAGGTTGACCCTGCACCTACATTGATATCATGATACAGGTATTCTCTGGTGTCAGTGGCATCTGTCCATACAAGGCATGTGTTTAAGGCATGGTATGTCCTTTGTGGATCACATTTGATGGCACCACAGGTGTTGCAGGTCTCCAGTCTGGAACATAGTGAAGGCACACTGTCTGCATGTACGTGCCTATTGTAATGATGGATAGGATGCCATGCCCTCTGTAGTCCACTGCAATCACACCATGGTTACTATCTGTGGGCAATATGCAGGGTACTACCAACATAGCGGTTGTTGGCTAGGCAAGTGCGTTTGTGTATGAGACCTGGGTTGAGAGTGTTCTCTGGGTAATACAAGGGTTGCTAACTTTGTTCACCAGGTCTTCATGTCACATGTAAGGGTATGGATTGGCACCCCAGCCTCTCAGCTGTTTCACATCTGTTATTCCTGTAAGGTGGACATTGTGAAATATAATAGGGCCACTATATTAGAAATTTGCAAAACCCACTCCACAATGAATCTAGTTGTTACACACTCACAGCCACCTCCACACAGGATACAAATGAGGAACACAGACACACCTGCCATGTCTGGGATTAGAACTCCTACCTAACTAATTGATTACACTACAACACTACACAGTTATAGGATGCGCCACAGACATTACTGAAGTGCTCCTTCCCCAAAGGTCTATTTCACAGTGAATGATATCAGCGGCCTTGCCAAAGTAGGGCATTTGAGCTGTAGTGAGTGTGACTAGCCTAAAAAGCATTGCTCCCTATACAGATATAGAAACACACACACAAACATCCACATTTGCCATGTGTGGGAATAGAGCCCCTACCAGAGTACTATATCACAATACAGCATTATGTTGTTATAGGACGCACCACAGCGATTACTGGGCTGCACCTTTCCCAAAGGTATATTTCACAGTGAATGACATCAGCAGCCTTGCCAAAGTAGGGCATTTGATCTGTAGTGAGTGTGACTAACCTAAAATGCATTGCTTCCCTACACAAACAAAGGAACACACACACACACAAAAATTCACACTTGCCATGTGTGGGAATAAAGCAACTCCCAGAGTTCAATATCACATTACAGCATTATACTGTTATAGAACGTGCCATGGAGATTACTGACTACACCTTTCCCAAAGGTGTATTTCACAGTGAATGACATGAGCAGCCTTGCCAAAGTAGGGCATTTTAATTGTAGTGTGTGTGACTAGCCTAAAAAGCATTGCTCCCTACACAGACAGTAGCACACACACACACAGACACACACACACACACACACACACACACACACACAGTTGCCATGTCTGGGATTAGAACTATTACCTAACTAGTTTATCACACTACAACATTACACAGTTATAGGATGTGCCACGGAGATTACTGGGCTTCACCTTTCCCAAAGGTGTATTTCACAGTGAATGACATGAGCAGCCATGAAAAAGTAGGGCATTTTAATTGTAGTGCGTGTGACTAGCCTAAAAAGCATTGCTTCCTACACAGGCAGAGACACACAAACACACACAGTTGCCATGTCCGCGATTAGAACTGCTACCTAAATAGCGTATCACACTAGAGCATTACACAGTCATAGGATGCACCACAATGATTACTGGGCTACATTCATCCCAAAGGTGTATTTCACAGTGCATGACATCAACAGCCTTGCCAAAGCAGGACATTTGAATTGTAGTGAATGTGACTAACCTAAAAAGCATTGCTCCCTACACAAACAGTAACATACACACACACACACACACACACACACACACAGTTGCTATGTCTGGGATTAGAACTCTCAACTAACTAGTTTATCACACTACAACATTACACAGTTATAGGACATGCCATGGAGATTACTGAGCTACATTTTTCCCAAAGGTGTATTTCACAGTGAATGACATTAGCAGCCTTACCAAAGTAGGACATTTGAATTGGAGCGAGTGTGACTAGCCTAAAAAGCATTGCTCTCTACAGACACACACACACAGTTGCCATGTCTGGCATTAGAACTGCTACCTAACTAGTGTACCACATTACAGCATTATGCAGTTGTAGGACACACCACAGAGATTACTGGGCTACACTGTTCCCAAAGGTGTATTTCACAGTGCATGACATCAGCAGCCTTGCCAAAGTAGGACATTTGAATTGTGGTAAGTGTGACTAGCCTAAAAAACATTGCTCCCTACACAGACAGAGACATGCACACAGTTGCCATGTCTGGGATTAGAACTCTTACCTAACTAGTTTATCACACTACAACATTACACAGTTATAGGACGTGCCACAGAGATTACTGGGTTACATCTTTCCCAAAGGTGTATTTCACAGTGAATGACATCAGCAGCCTTGCCCAAGTAGGACATTTGAATTGTAGTGAGTGTGACTAGTCTAAAAAGCATTGCTTCCTACAGAGACACATACAGTTGCCATGTCTGGGATTAGAACTCCTACCTAACAGGTTTATCACACTACAGCAGTGCTCAGTTACAGGATGCGCCATGGAGAATACTGGGCTACCTTGTTCCCACAGGTGTATTTCACAGTGAATGACATCAGCAGCCTTACCAAACTAGAGCATTTGAAGTGTAGTGAGTTTGACTAGCCTAAAAAGCATTGCTCCCTACAAAGACAGTGACACACAGACATACAGTTGTCATGTCTAGGATTAGAACTCCTACCTAACAGGTATATCCCACTACAGCATTACGCAGTTATAGGACACACCACAGAGATTACTAGATTACACATTTCCCAGAGGTGTATTTCACAGTGAATGACATCAGCAGACTTGCCAAAGTAGGGCATTTGAATTGTAATGAGGTTGACTAGCCTAAAGAGCATTGCTCCCTACACAGACAGAGAAACACACACTCACACCGTTGCCAAGTCTAGGATTATAACTCCTACTTAACTGGCTTATCACACTATGACATTATGCAGTTTTGGACATACCACAGAGATAACTGGGTGACTCCATTCCAAAAGGTGTATTTCAAAGTGTATAACATCAGCAGACTTGTCATAGTAGGGCTATGGGGAGGACAGTGTGTGCATGGGCCATAACCCATTCATCTAGAGGTTGACACACCACATGCAGACACATGCAGGGTTATTTTCCACAGATACGTGTATACAGCTGCTAGATGACTACTGCCTTGTGCAGTCATGTTTAGTTAGCACTTGCACCACATAGTCTGTAATGCTGATGGACACCAGTGGCTAATTTCTGCAGAGTGACATTTACACATCATGTGGTTGTAGCCATTTGGCTGTGTGCTGGGTGGAACAGGCCACATGATGGATGGCTCTTAGTCACAGTCACTCTCTTCCACACATCTATGTATGTCTACATTTGGCTTATTATAATGTGTTGTCCTTGGATATATGTCTGTATTCCTATCCAATGAGTGTGCAAAGCTTGACTGGTGCATACTGTGGAGTGTATGCACTAACATCTGCAACTGTCAGATATGTATGGTCTGCTGTTGTTTGTAGACATGGGCTTCATTTGTTAAAGTGTGAGAGCATGCCCAGTATGGCCTTTCAGTATGTTGTTGTCTGACATTGCCTCCATTTTTCTAAGTGTGTGAGCATGCCCAGTATGCTCTTCTGTATTGAATGTGTGGGCCCATTACAGGTAGTTTGTACTCCAGTGCAGACCTTTGTGTTGTACACCTACAGCTAGCAAACTGTTTATGCAGGGTATCCATACATCATTTGGCAATATAGGGATAAACTGTGCAGGGAATAGTGTGTACTGTAGGTGATTGTGTCTGTGCTGCTTCTGCTACATGGTACTGGTGTTAGCAGAGATATTCAGACATGTGTGCTGTTATGCACTGTGATGTTTTATGTCCTCAAATACTGTCAGGTGGACATTCTTGCTCACAATGATCTCCTGGGGGACAAGGGTGACTGCAGCTCTGTCCGGTATTGTGGGCAGACTCCTACATATTCATGGTATGTTATGCCATTCTGGAGGGGGAGCTGCAGACACTTGCTGCTGGGTCTGTATATCCAGTTCAGCACCTTGGTACAGTACTGGCAGTGGTTCCCATACCTGTACATCCATCAAAATGACAGTATTGTCTTATCTTGCTGTGGCAATACCTCACAGCTCTACAGATTCACACAGGTTACCCAGAGACAGGGGATATGAGTCAGGACATTACCCCTATTGTGGTGTATGGGTAGGATTGTTGCCACACATTTATGCCTTTGCAGCCAGGGATAGTGTGTGCACACAGCTGTGCCTATGCTCCCACCCCTCTCTATTATTCTATCCTCTTCCATACATTATGCATACATTCTCTGATACTTTCCCTAAGGTTATCACCTCATCACAGCTGTGTTTTGGTGTTGGTCCACAGTTCATGCAGTAGGACATGATGGACATGTTACTGTGGTTTGTCCACATGGCCTTGCATATGGCATATGTGGAGTGTGGTATGTTGTTATTTGGGTGTCCATGACATAACATGCATTGGCAGTACATGTGTGACACAGGTCTTTGGCAGAGGCCTGTAGGCCATTTGGTGGTGATGCAGGCCAGATGTGGCAGGCTGTTGCATTATGTCAGTCCTACAGTCTCAGACAGCCATACAGTATATTCTCCTGGTGTAACATGGTAGGTGTGCTAGGTGTTCATGCCAATACATTCTATCAGTCTTGATCAGGTGGTGTGGATGCTGGCAAAGTATTACCTACAGCTAGGAACACACCTGCATGGGACACCTGCACTGCATGCTGCATTCTTTCGCTATTGCCATATACAGGTGGGGTCATAGTGTACCCATTCCCAACAGCAGGGATATGACCAGAGAGGTACCTGTGGGTGGTGTTTGGGTGAGCTGGGTGCATGTGTGCTATGGACACTACTTGCATCTGATTCACAGATATGCATGGGGCATTCCAGTTATACTGGCATGTGCAGGTACATCAGCTGTTTCCCAATGTATCAGTCCTACCACCTTTGTGATCTGCAAGTATTCGGCCAGACGACACCGGTATCCCCTACTACAGGCCCAGATAATGTGATGCATATCCGTACGTACAATTCCAAGGGAGTGTCCATTTCACAGTTGCACATTATATACTGTATGTCTGGGGTACTTTCCCCTGTGTACTGCTTGTATATCTAGCCCAACAGCCATGCCATGTCAATCTTTCAAATGGTGACACATATTACCACCATATATTTACAATGGCTTACTGCTAGCATGTGTTATAGTGGTGGGAATTGTCTTTGGCACTGCAATTATGAGGACTTCGACCTGTCATCAGCAGTAGTGGGCAATGGCAACCAGGTCAACCTCAACATGCATACATACTGACCACTCTCACACAATATGAAACACACACCAAATTAACAGACACATACCTGCATATTATGCAAATTCTACAATCTATCCTGCTACCTTGGCCACCTCTGGGCATCTGTGCTCCACTGGTATTATACCTACACATACATGTTACTACATTTTTACATAGGATTGGGGGCACACCTGACTGTTACTACATTTCTAAATAGGATTGGGGGGCACACCTGACTGTTACTACATGTCTAAGTGGGGTTGTGGGTGACACCTGACTGTTACTACATTTCTACATAGGACTGGGGAGGCACACTTGACTGTTACTACTGCCTACATAGGATATGGGGGACACACCTGACTGTTTCTACATTGCTTGACAGGATTGGGGGGCACACCTGACTGTTACTACATGTCTAAGTAGGGTTGTGGGGGCACACTTGACTGTTATTACATTTCTACATAGGACTGGGGGGCACACCTGACTGTTACTACTGTCTACATAGGATATTGGGGGCACACCTGACTGTTACTACATGTCTATATAGGATTGGGGGGGCACACCTGACTGTTGCTACATGTTTATATAGCCTGAAGGGGGCACACCTGACTGTTTCTACATTGCTGCACAGGATTGGGGATGGCACACCTGACACTTGTACACATTTGCTGTGACTGTACAGGTATGTCAGGTACTCCATTTCATTCTGTTTTCTAACCTATCATGTTGACTAGAGGCATGTCCGTGTACTACAAGGCTTATGTTTAACATATATATTAGTTTCTGACTTCCTACCCTTCAGAACTAACACCCCACTGCCTGACCAGTGTGCCAGTATTGAGGATGGTGCTGGAGGGCTGCCTATGTCGGATGCGCATAGCACACTCCCTATACATGGTTAAGCAAAGGTAGGGTCATGTATGGCATCCCTTTTACTGTATGTGCAAGTCAGAGAGAGAGTTTCAATCCCTGGGTCACTACTGTGTCAGTGTATGTGCTATGCATTGCCACTTTGTCAAGGCCATGGCATACTGGGCATGCCTCCATCTTCCCACTGGGGCAGGCTCAAGTTGTTCCTCCTCCGAGTCACTCTGTGCCTGTGCAGGCATTGGCATTGGTGGGGGGCTGTGTGGCCCTGCCACGTGCTGTTCCTCCTGCAGCTGTTTCCACAGGATCATATTGTGTAGCATGGCACATACGATAACAAATTGGGTACATGTAGCTGGTGAGTACTGCAAGGCTCCACCAGATGTGTCCAGGCACCAGAACCATGACTTGAGCATCCCAAACACATGCTCTATTATGATTCTGGCCTGTGCATGTGCCTCATTATGGCATTCTTGTTTGGGTGTGTGTGCATTTCTGATGGGTGTCATCAGCCACGACTCCAGTGCGTAACCAGCACCCTCCACTAGGTGACCATAAGGGATGTCCCCATTGGCAAATCTCTGGTACAGTTCCGTCAGATGCCAGATGTGGGAATCTTGATAGCTTCCAGGGCAGCCAGCACACACATTCATTATAATGCCCTGGGTATCGCACACAACCTGGGAGTTGATGGAGGGGTAGCCTTTGTGGTTGATGTAGACCCTACCCCACTCACCGGGTGGTGCTTTGATGCATATGTGCATGCAGTCTATAGCACCCACAACCTCAGGGTATTCTGCTATTTGGTGGAAGAGATGCATATTGCTGGCCAACACCTCATGAGTGTTGAGGAAATATACGTGCTCACCGGCATGTGCTGACATGGCATCCAGGAACTGGTGAATACTCTGGATGCTTATGCCTGCGAGATCCCCATGATATCCCCAGTTGGGCTTTGGGAGGTTCCTGTGGCTAGTATTCCTAGGCCTACACAGACCTTAGTTTCCATTGGGATGGGTTCCCCTCTGTTAGTTCTGTGTCAGGCATGGCCGGCACAGCTCAACAATTTGCTGTAGGAGGTCCCTGTCCACCCTATAGCCCTCGACTATCTCCAGCTCATGTAGCCGCTGGTAAGCTACCCTGGGTCTGTACACCCTTCTCTGTCTCCTCACTCTTAGTTGGTCGACAGCATCCTCATCCTCACCACCCTCAGACACTTCCACATGTTGATGTCTGATAGCTGCTGCAGACCCTATCATTCTGTTGTTTTTGTTTATTAAAATTTCCCTGCTTGTATACACTGGTGATGTAGAGTATGTGGGGAAAAAACAGAGGGAAAGTTGTTTGCATAGTTTATAGTAGTGTTCTGGGCTGGGCTGGTCTGCTGCCTGTGTAATTGGTTGATTCTGATATGTTTCACCTGCCAGCTATGCTAGCTCTCCTAGATTACCTTCCTACTGCAGTTTTCCCTTCCCATTGCCTTCCTGTTTAAGCCCAGGGGTGTGTTGCGCAAATACAGTGCTCAGATGTGCACAGAGCTGCTATTTCCTGGTTTCATTTTTTTTCCTTTAAAATACGGTGCGCGGCATGCACACATGCTTAAGCAATGTAAAGAGTGCTGGGAAGCCTCAGACACACCCCCTTGCATAGCTCTGCTAAGCTAAGGACAAACCGGAGCCACAGGGCTCCAATCTGCGTACAGTATGCCTGAAACCTTTCTCCCCCCTATGATGTCAGCTAACTCCTTGGCTTGCACCAAGCTATTCCTGCTCCTACACTGTTGGGTGCTGACTAGCATGCAGGGGAAATCTGGGATTCAGTATCATTCCCCTCATTTGCATAGGATTGCCTGCTGAAGCATAGTTACATGTCCCACACTGAGCCTCCCCCCTTAGCAACCACTATTCCTGGCCATGTTGTTTTCCGCCTGCCATTGAGTATAATGACAAAATAGGGATTTTGGTTAGAATGCTTATTTTAGTTTTTTTTTTCTTATTTTCTGCCATATCCCATTTGCTCGCCTCTGACCCACGCTTAAACAGCCAAGATCAGCTAAAAAAAAAAAGTTGATTTTTTTCTTTTTGCAACTGTTTTCCATGCCAATGGCCTAATAGTTGGCCATTGTCATGGTTTCTACATAATATCCACCCTTTATTTGGAGCTGTCATGGCTCCGTTTTGTAGTTTGCAGAAATGTACTCCGTTACTGGCAGAGTACATTTCTGCTGATTACACTAGTCCTGCATGGCCAGTTTCCAGCTTCCTGGATTGCAAATTCAACTCATTTGCATGGATTTCTCCTGCAAATGGGGTAATTTGCATTCAGGGGCTGAGTCCGTGCAGGACTAGTGCAGGAGCGCTCGTGCACGTCCCTACAGGTTATTCCTGGATCTCGTGGTAGATATTGCCTGCTGGAGCTCTTGCACTAGTCCTGCATGCCATGCAGGGCTTGCTGAATCTGGGAGAATTTTATTTCAGAGCCATTCTAGCCATTTTAAACAGTCTATTCAGTTCCCTGGTGACACTCCACAACATTACTCACACATGCATTCAGATTGATTATAACCTCATTCAGTATTTGCATACTCATTTTTCATTATCACTTTTGTATTACAGATTTGTATATTCCCTTATTTTATTACATTATTATATCAATCAAGTATGGTTACAGTAAGAGCTGTGGTGTCTTTTTTTGTCAGATAGTATTCTGTGAACCCATTTTCATCCTCTTTTATCTTGCCCTACAAATAATATACTATTCCTTACATTTCTCTTTTGTGTTTCCTGACTGAAATTTTTTTTTCTCAAGAGGCTTGAATTCCTTAGGAAAACATTTTTTTTTATATTTATTACATTCCTTTATTCATTACAGGTCTACCCTATTACAATTTTCTATTCTTTTACATTTCTCTGCAGTCATTCATGTATATCTCTCTAATCATAATTATAATGTACTGCGTGGAGCCCGGTGATTATACTCCAATATTCGGAAAAAATGAAATCAGTTGAATGCTATGGTAGAGTGAGACCTGATCTTAACAAATGTTAAGCACTTCCTGCTTAAGTTGTTAAAGTCCAGTTTAACACTACACTGCAAATTCTGCCAATACTGACCAGCAAATGACAGTGGCAGAATAGAGGATTTGGTTCTCCCTGCTGTCCAAACTGATAATGTGTCCCTCCTCTTACAAATGTAGAAAGTAACTAGAATAACAGGATGTGTGTTTACCTGCATTTTCTCTGAAGGATACGAACTCTGAAAGTCAAATGTATGTCACTATTCAGTGACTTCAAACATCTTTGATTTGTCTGAAAAACACAGACTTTATGAAGACCAAACAAATGAAGCAAAAATTTGGAGATTATTTGAAAATCTGCACAGTTTAGAGGCATGGCAAGGTAAGTGCAAACAAACGGGATTGTGTTACACTGCTTTCTGAAAGCATGCACTAAGTGCTTTATTGCTTTGAAAGCTGGCAAAACACAGTGTTATTTTTTTGTTTTTTTGTTTTTTTACTGTAACTAATAGCACATGGAGCAGATAAAACTCCATGCAGTACAGACCCAATCATAACCTTCAGTTATATGTTCTTGACATGGATTCACCATGTCTCGCACACATAATAAATAAGCTATGATCTGCAGTCTGTTCATACTTCTTGATGTTACCCACTTCTTCAAATTATAATTTTAAGTCCAAGATGTCTAGTGTGAAAAAGTTTTAAAACATTTGCTCTTCAGTCACTTATATGGCAATTGTGACTCCATATTCCTTCATTAGATTCGATATATAAGTAGAGGCAACCATTTATGATATTTCTTTCTGCTCATACTTCTCTTCAACAGGTCCCAAGTTTGCTTATTTTCCTCTCAGAAAAGCATATTACATCCCAGTGCAGGTAGACAATCTGTAGAATCTAAAGAAAGTAAAAGAAAAAAAGAGAAGAGAAAGATGAAAAAAAATAAATAAACAAATAAGTACATAAATAAATAAATGAATAAATGAATGAATATAAGTGGGGTCCCTATTAAATGAATGAAAGTTACAAATCCCGAATGCTCACATGAGCGAAAATGTCACAACTCGAAAAGGTTATTGTGGGAGGCTGCACCCCCCATACCCCCCGCTAAATATATATTCCAACTCCAAGATCGCAATACAGTGAAGAAAGGGCAACTATCCCAATCATCACTGTACTGTGATGAAAAAAAAGCAACTTCAAGTTGCGGCATTTTTGCTCATGTGAGTGTTAGGGATTTGTAACTTTCTTTCATTTAGTAGGGACCCTATAAGTGCAGCATTTTAAGCAAGCCATAGTGCTCTTTTTTCTTTGTCCACTTTTCATAACAACTATTTATCTAAGTCTCCTTTTTTGTATTTCTTTCTTATTCAGTGTCCACGTCAAAGATCTCTTAACACAGCATTCCATAAGCCCCTTCCTCAAATCTTCTCTTATCCTCCCTAAGCTCTCCAGTTTGCAACATGACCTAGGTCCTGGATAGGATTAATTTTCATCACTGTTCCATTCATCTGAGTCCCCCTCCTACTCCCACCTGTTATATCTGCCTTTTTGGGGGATCTTTTCTGTTCCTTCCCAGCATATTCATCTTCTCTGTATTCTCTATAATTTGCTGCTTTGATTGTCCATGTTTTGTTTACTCATGTCCTTTAATATTGATGAATCTGGATCTGTCATCCTTGATTTTATTTATTTATTTATTTATTTCACATTTGTTAACAGAGAAAGTCCGACTTGGAATGAGCCAATTTTCAGTGGAGGCCTGGGGAAAAACACTCCAGATGCATATCTTTCTAATGTGGGAGGAAACCGGAGCAAACCCACATAAATGCAGAGAGGACATGCAGACTCTGCACAGAAGGCATCCCAGTTAAGAATTTAACCAGAGAATCTCTTTCAGTGAGGTGACAATGCTACCGCTGCACCAGTGTTCTGTCTGTTGTTATGAACTATTCTTCTCTTCACTTATTTCATCTTGTTTCCCTTTGTATATCTCCATTTCTTCTACGACACACGACGGTTACCCTCTACTTACGTTTGCCAGACTACTATCCTCTTCTACAGATCAAAATCTCATCTGGCTTTCCCATGTAGTAGATCTCTGTAGATTTGTATGGCTTCTTCTTCTGTTCTGGCCAAGAATGCATTGCCCTCCTGTATTATTTTAATGTAGCCAGATGTAACATTTGGGTAGCTATCTCACCTGTTTGATGTATCATCCAGCTAGAGATATTTTTTCTCTTAACATACACCTGGGGTGCATATTATACCTTACATCTTACCAGTCATTACCAGCCCTTCCATGAGTGCTACCAATCTTGCTAATCATGCCTTTAATCTGTAGCTGTGGCATTGCAATATCACATGTCTTGGCACATCATCTCTTACTTGTAGGTAACCTATGCAATGCAATCAGTAAGTTTGGTGGGCTTACCAGTACATACCTCCAGGTATAATAGCAATCCACTCTGCTACATTATTTAAAGCACCTTTTCCTTTTATTCCTTTATTCACTCATACTATACTAATACTTTTTCTTCTAGCAAAACATTCCATATCAGTTTGTTTATCTAGTAGGTCATCTACAGTATCTGGCTGCATCTCCCCCACTTACTTTTGCACTACATATTGCACTTCTCCTGTAATTTTTTCAACATTTTCTTTGCTGAAATGGTAGTACTAGCATGCCCTACCTTCCATTGCAGAGAAACCATTTCCACTTTCAATCTCTCCATGTGGTTCAGGATTCAGTACAAGTTTGCCTCCATGTCTTCTTTCTTGTTTATACTTCAAATGAATATCCACTTATGTGCCAACATGCTTCCAGGTTTTGTATTTGTCGTCTCTTCAAAGTGGGGAGATCAATGCACTAAATTTACTTTAAATCAACTGCCCAGAAGCAGGGCTGTATGTTTCAGCAGCCATCACACTCAGCAGTCACAGGATCTCCTTTTAGTTTACCAACAAATAAACATGCTAGGATCTGGTTATATAGACCTGAACCTGTCCACATCCTCTCCAGTTTTCTCAGCAGTGTCCTATTCAGAACAGAATTAAATACACTGGTGAAGTTAAGCTGTAAAATATCGGCAGGTGTACCTCTGTCAAGTTCATCAGTAACCCATTCATAAAGCTGTTTTATCTGACAGCTCCATTTGTCCCTAATCCTATGCTGCTTCTTTACCTGACGATTGTTATCCTGTAGAAAAACAAGAGGACATTTGCTCAGGATTATATTGCTGACTTCCCCCTCCCAAATGTATGCAATACGCACATGACTCACACAAAAACGTATCGGAAACAGTCACATGTAGTAGTACATATATGTATACCAAATCTCATATAACCTAACTTCAACAATCGCAACTATTCTTACCCCCACTCTACTACTCTGGCATCATCCTTTCATATCCACCTGTCTCTTTACTTACTCCGCCTCTCCATTCTGTCCACTTCCCTCTTCTACTAACCCTCATTGTCCTACCATTGATCCCTCCTGTCTACTTCCTTCTCTTCCTAACCCTTACAGACCTACCATTGAACCAAGCGAGACATTTAGGTACTCTCACAGTCTACTTTAATATCATACCACCACTTATATCTGCAACAATATCCACTGATTTTGCTGATTCCTGCAACAGGACTTGTATAGCCTATCGCTCAGGTATTATACTTCTTAAACATGTGAAAAGTTTAAGTACCTAGTCTCTAATTAATTCCTGTATCTCCTTTGCACTCACTGCATGAAGTGTCCCGTATAAATTTTGCTAGCTGAAAACTACTCATATGGAATGTTCTCATGTATATACTCTGTATTGCTTGTATAATATCTTTGATTTGAAAATGATTACTTATGTACTGTTTTTTTTTTCACCAGTTGTATAAGCTGCCAATAATATGTACTAAACGTCTTTATTAATGTAAATTCTGTATTGTATGTCAAATGTCTTATATGTGGAGCTTTTCTCCCCGGGACTCCACTAAAAATGGACACTTCTGGCCCTGCTGGACCACCCCAGTAAACACATGCAAATACATAAATAAATAAATAAAATATTGGAAGCAGTCATATGTAGTAAGCATTTTGCATAGCTTTTTTATCCTGGGAATATGCTATTGAAGACTTGCATGCATTTCTTGGCACAACTGCTTTTTTTTTTCCATTTGGCATGGGGTTTCATATTTATCTATCTTCACATTTCTCTGTCTTAGCTATTCATAGCATCATAATGCCTATCTGTTTCTTCTGCAACAATGACATACTTTTCAGTAAGCGTTTTGACATGAAATATTGTTTTCTGAGTATAACTCTGCTTACTTCAAAGCATAGTTTTTTTTTGTTTGTTTTTCTGTGTTTGTTTTATTTTCTCAGATCCATTAACCACAAACTAACTGCTCACTGGTAAACCATTCCTTCAGTGGCAAATTAACCTTCATACAATGCTTAGAATTCTCTGCTAAGGTAGGAGTCAAAAAGTCAGCAGAAAGTGACCAATGTCTCCATAATACTATTCACATTGTTTTTCCTAATTGCTTCTTTGGTGTCTCGCTTTATTGAGCTGAATTTGTACAATATCATGTAGAAATGTCACATTTCTTTCCATGAATGACACTCAGGCATATCTGGGATGCATCCATGTACAACATGAACAGTATACTCTTGATTTTTTTGACTTCCAACTATATAGCTGCATAAATGCTGCTCCCATGCACACATGCATGTCCACACACTCACTCATCACTCCTCTCCCTAGGCTGATAATCAAATATAACCTCTAGTTATGTAGGCAGACAAGCTTTTTGAGTATTACTAGATTAGAAAATGTTTATCACCGTTTGTGAAATGTAAAAGATAAGTGAAAAAAAAAACCTGTGAGCCCACGACAAATTTTCACTATGTGGGATGTGCACATAAAATGTACAAAACCATTTATTTTCTTTCTATGGTATACTGCTCTTACATAATAGGTGCACAATTTCATATGATTAAATAAATATCTAATTGTTCTGGGTCAGCAAAACAAAACTGAAATGCATTATGTTTAAAAATGCCTGCACTCTGTTCTGATTTGATTATTTCATAGTAGTGTAAAATATCAAGCAGTACATACTGACCAAGTAATCTATCAGTGTATTGACCTATTCTTGCAGTTTCAGAGAGAGAATCAAATGATTAATGAAGTACGGTTATTTGGGAAAGGAGTCTAAGTTCAGTATGCTTTTTAATTGTATACCCTGCTTTCTGATTTTGACATTTTAAGGTACACAAGAGAGATCAGCTAGATTCTTCTGTGTCTCATGGTTTTAAGAAGTGTATGTCTATGCTTTTAACTTTGTGTTACTTTTTTATGTCACTGAAAGCATTCTTTTTCATCCAATCAATAACTGTTTCATGGTGCTATTGGAAGAGCTTCCTTTCATAGGGAATTCAGATAAGAACAATGAAACTAAATGTTCGTCTGTAGCATTTTTCCATCCCTGTACTTCCTTTCAAGGTTCTACTTCTATATTTGAAAGGCTGCAGTCATGCTCACTTTCAGCATGTTTTTCCTTGATTTTGGTTAGTTAAGAATTGGAGCACTGTATGTAAACCATTTTTTCTTTCAATACCTCAGTTTGAAAATCATTTGTTATGACTCTGGACATGCATTGCATTCAAGGAATAGTAAATATATTCTTCAAAAAACATTGCACTATGTCATATATTTGGCATTTAGGCTGCTTAACTAGACAGTATATATGTTTGTTACTTTTATTAAAGCAAATATATAATCGAAAAAGTTTAGTATTTTGCCAGCTCTTCTTTTACAAAAGCCTAACGTGACAAGCTGCTATCTGCTTCTGGAGGTTAAGTTACAATGGAATTAATTGGAGATATTTAAAATGGATCAAATGCTCAGAAAACAAATAACAATATGCATGGGTTCTAAAATAAAATAGGTCTATTCATATAAAGCTGTTTATTTTGAGGCACACTGCCAGGTTAACAAAACATGCTGCCATATTCTAACGCATTTAATATCAGTTTAGGGTGCTTCCCAAGCTTTACAGCAGTTATGCTAGATTTCAAAAGCCAGGTTTAGAAAATATAAAGCTTCCCCTTAGAAGTAACCATTGTCTTGAGTCAGCAACATGAATACATTCCTGAAGCAGTGATTAGCCACAGCAAGGAGTATGCTTAATAAACTCAATCTGCAGAAGTCTCAGTTCAGTTAGGATTCATGTAAGAATCTGCCACTACTGCTCACAGCTGCTATGCTATAAACTTACGTCATCACATAATTCAATAACGTGGTACATAATCTTCACACAATTCAATAACATGGTACTTATATCATGACATAATTCAATAACATGGTATTTTAATGAAAATGGCATAAAACCAGCCAGTGGATGGACAGCAAAAATGTCTATACTATAGGTCTGGACCCAGCAATCAACAAAAAGAACTGTTTTTCCCTAACAGAATCAACTTCTTTAGCTAATTTTTAAAAAATTCTAAATTTAACTGTATACCTAATTCAAATTAGTCATGTGATCACAAAGGCAAATTCCAAGTGACTAAACAAATCCAACAGTGGGTAAATCCAGATATATCTACACACAGAAGTGGATTATTGCTATTATATAATGACATTATTTAAAGAAGAAATTGCTTACTTTTCTAAAATAATGCCATTGCCTAAATGAACATTCATTTCTTATGCCACTTTTTCCTTATACATTTGTGAAGCATATACTGCACATGCATTTTGCATATATGTGCAGACACTTGTACATCACATGTTTCTAACTCCTGTTTTTGTTAGAATTAAAAAAAGAAAGCATCAGGATATCGTATTCTTGGACTTGTTTCCACTCCTGACATAGTACCATACATTTAAATTGTCTAGATTTGTGAAGAATGCCAAGAGTTTTGCCTCATGTAATATGAGTGTTCCTCATAAAACTTGTGGTTTTCTTAGAAATGAGTGAGGATTGTAGTTGATAAATAATGACTGATATTTGAGTTTCAGACATCATATCCATCAAAATGCATGGCAATACAAAATCTGATATTCTAGCAAGTTTCTAAGTTTATTAGAACAATAAATTAAAATATGACCATCATTTTTGGCTTTGACTAGATTTTTCCTCTTATATAAGGTAGCCTGCTGTTGATTTTTTTAATGCCTGAAAATAAAGTCACATGATGTGCTGACCTGCACCAGTCCTGACAACAGCACCATGAGAGGAGGGTCATCTCCTATAAACTTACTTTCCTTTGCCTGAAAAGTGTTTTGCTGTCCACAATTTTTTGGCAGCTAGCAACCATAGCAAGGCATACTTTAGTATCCATGCTGAAAATAGTAAATATACCTATGGCACAGCTACTGAATTGTTTTCTGTGAGGCATGCTAGATTTACAATAAGCACTCTGACTGGTCTGTCCAGTCAATGAGCACATTTTGGAATAATGAAAACTGTATATTATATAATTATTAATACCTACCAAAGAAAAAAATGGTAAATCGATGTGGTAGAGTAAGTTTATACAAATCATGTTAGTTTCTTAAATTGAATGCTATTCATGTTATTTTTTTATTCAGAATCTAAGTAATCTGAGGTCTGCCCAATGCAAAGACAGGCAAAGAAGCCTACAGCAACATAAATAACCTGATCTTTATTATCATTGATATTAAATCTAATGTCATATTTTAACTACTTTTAGTAGAGAAAGATTTGCTCAGGGATTCATAAGTGCCATGTCTGTGATCTTGGCTATGCTAGCCCTTATTTACTTGCATGATGAGTAGCAATGTTAATTATATAAGCACATGGCCAGGTCAGTGTGCACAATGGGAGGGTCTTTATAGTGGTTGTGGCACAGCCTCACTGCTACATCATGTTACTTCACCTCACACACACAATTAAATGTGGGCAGCAGATGTAAACTTAGATAGTGTATGAGCACCTCTAGTAGTCATTGCAAGTTTGCAGATGGGCAGCCTTATATATATATATATATATATATATATATATATATATATATATATATATATAGAGAGAGAGAGAGAGAGAAAACAAGCGAGCAAGAGAGAAATGTGAACTGAAATTGAAAATATAACTGATGCCTGAGAGTTAAGTACAGGTTATACTACAGGAACAGAATCCACAGAGATGGACAGAAAAAAAGTGCAGAGGAAGGTGTATAACAAAGAATAGTCAGAAAAGCAGAATGAAGAATGTGGTATAACAATATCTGAATGCAAAATTATGTGAAATCTACACAGAAGAGGTGGGATGCAATAAAGTCACATGATGTGCTGACCTGCACCAGTCCTGACAACAGCACCATGAGAGGAGGGTCATCTCCTATAAGCTTATTTTCCTTAAGTAAATAAAATATGATATCCTAAGGGTAGTCCATCCTTCAATGTAGTCTACATGCCAGTATATTCACAGTTGCCTAGGAGGGGGACCCATTGCATCAGTCAGAGTAAAAACACTAATAAAACTCATATATTAAGGAAATGTAGTAAACATCCAGACTTCAAACTGAACTTTACAAATCAGCACCATGCAACTCTCAGGTGATTCAATGCCTCAGACCAATGCATTGATATAGTGCATGACTAAACTGAACCATTAAAATAAAGGCATTAACTACAGGTTATGTTTTATTTTAGATTGTTTTTGTCATAGGACTTGCCATACCACTGTGGTTATAGATGGTCATCAACATTGTTATCTGCCAACATTCAAGCGATATATTATGATAGAAAGATTCATTTTATTTTTTAAAGCCCTCTGTTGCCATTTGTGTGTTGTATTTGTCTGTTTTTTTCAATATTATATGTTGGAAATGGGAGTATAAGACAGAGATGAACAAGGGATGCAAGCAGTGGATACAACACAAGGTAAGCAAATAAAAATGTGCAGGATGGAGGTGGGAAAGGAACTCATATTTCTCAACTTCTTACCTTAACAATGATAGATGAATCCATAGATAAATAGTGCCAAACTCCCTGGCATAATTTACAGTTTGATGATAGAAGTGTTTTACATCAGGGATAAGGGATCCATGATAGCAAGAAAAGGGAAACACACCTGAATATACTGGAATCACTGCCTTAATCACTGCCATTTTCTGGACCAGTGCATTTGTATGGCATTTTATAGAAGCAATTGTAAGAAAGATTGCTGAAAAGCACATTCCAGGGCAATGCACTCCATAATAACATGAAAAGAGGCATACACCAGAATGGAATTGAACCCATGCTTTTGTTACTGATATGTTCTGGACCAGTGCAGTAACAAGGTATGTCATGGAAGCTTCATAGGAAAGGTTTCTGAAAAAAACACATTTCAACTGTATTTTAGAACAGTATGAATAACTGAAAACTGCAGACTGGAAAACAACATACAAAAATCAGGTGAGGAAAACATGCCACTGTGTGCAGTCACAATGTACACATCACCGCAAAATGGTTACATACATGCAGTATGTTTACCATATTTCATAGGTGCATTGTTAGTGATTACAAGATCATAGGTTGGTTTTGCAGACAGATAAAATGAGACCTTAATAGATTTGAACCCCTTCCTACCTAACTGATATTCCAGAGACAATTGCTTTAGCAAATAAAGTCACAGAAAAATGTATACTGACTTTCTCAGAAAACAAGCATTTCAAGGGAATCTAACAAAATCATTAAAGATGAGGAAATGACTATTGTTAAAGATCATACACCAATTTGGGCACAAAACCCTCTACATAGTGTATCAGTGATGTACACCTCACTGCAAAAGTGTTATATGCATATACTATGAACAAATGCAGCTATGAAATAAGTTTATAGCAGTATAGGTTAGTCATACACTATGATTAACTTATTTCAAACCTACATTGTAAGTCATTGTGCATGGTGCAGATGGCGTGAACCTTTGCTTGTCTAAACAATATTCTCTAGACCAGTGCTTTACTAAGTGAAGCCACAAGAGCAAAACCTTCCACTTAGTATATTAATAACATAAGGCTAAGCTTAAAATGGCTCACAAGGGGCAGTTAGCTTAGTACTAACCTATGAACCTATGAACCTATATAAATCAATACCCAATTTCATATTTGCATTGTAAGTGATTATTGAATGATACATTTCTTTTTTTTCTTACTAATACAAAAGTAGACCATAACTGATATGAACCACTGCCTGCCTAACTGATATTTTCCAAATGAGTGCATTAGCAAGTGAAGCCATAGAAGAACTTATAAGAAAAAAAAAAACTCAATGTAACATTAGAACAATGTAAAAGAAGAAAAATAATGACTGTTAAACAACATACACAAATCAGTGGGAAATGTACATACCCCTTCATGACTATAATGAACCATGGAAGCGTTTACATTGAATATATTAATTTCACTTTATTTCAGTATTGCACAGTGATGTACGTAGATGGGCAGATCAGGTATATAATGGATATCAAGATCTTAGCATGTTCAAAGCATTTTTTCTCCATTTTGCCATTAGGACAAGAAGTATCATACCTCTGTGGTTATATATGGGCATTGAAGATGCTCTCTGCCAAATAATGTGCAGTATGAGCACAGAAAGATCATTTGTGGTGTTGTAGAAGCCCTTTTTCAGCATGTGTGTGGTGTGTTCATGTTTTTAACAATATTTAAGGTTGCAAAGGCTACAGGTCAGGTTTGAAAAAAAAAGCGCAGCAAGCAGAAGGGGACAAAACATGGACAGGAGGTAAGTATTGAACAGAATGGAGAGGGTTGAAGAAGATTGATAGACATCAATGGAAATGAATCTATGCCTCTACACTGATATAATAGACAGCAGTGTATTAGCAGGGGTAGCCTGTAAACCAGTCAGAATCAAAGTGGAATAAAACACACATATCCAGGAAATGAAACACATTGATAGAGTGATACCAAGAAAGAAAACATTAATGGGATTGGAATCAATGCTTTCCTAGACACTTTCTATAGCAGAGAAGTTGTCAGACTGTAAGGGGTCATTAAGAAGATAATTATCAGAGATATGTAGAACATTTGCAGAATGAACACCAGTCAGTGTAAAGCACCACACAACTCCCTTGAGAGTTGAACACCCCTCTCAGTACATTGATACAGTAGAAATCATTTCATTAGTACACTGTGCCATCAGAACAGCTGGAATAATGTCATTCACATAGCTACATTCTGCATTTTCGTGCTAATGTGCAGCTAAGCATAACTCATTGCAAGATGGTAAGATCATAATGCATTCCAAGGATTTTTCATCATTTTTTGCCATAGAATAACAACTATTAATTCCCCGTGGTTATTAATGGCAATCAACATCACTCTATGCCAACTATAATACAATATAATCACGTGAAGATGAATTTGAATTATTAACCCTTTGTGAGCATGGGTATTTTTCATCTATTTTTTACCATGTTATATGTCAGAAATCTGAATATAGAACAAAGATGGAAAGGGAAGGCAAGTAGATGATAATACAACAAAATATGAGCAAATGAGGACTCAGCGGGCTCTATGTCAGGCACAAGCATATCTCTTAAATTCTTATCTCAGTAATATTGTTGATTTACAAGTATAGTTGTAATTATTTAACAGAGGTAATTGCCAATTATTTTTACAGAAGTACACTTTTTAGGCAGAACAATTATAGCCAAACTTGAAATATATGTGAAGTTGAAAGTTATGGATGGGAGATTTTTTTGCAGAACAGATGCCCTTTTATTTTATTACTAAGAAGAGACAGTTATGGGAAGGAAGTCAGTGAAGGGAGAGGTGGGTAGGAAGGAAGAGTAGATTGCAGGATAAGACAGACATGACTGACAAGGTGTGAGGGAATGCATTAATGGAATGAGAACACAATGGTAAAGGAGCCATGAGACAAACAGAAGGCAGACAATGGTGAGGATTGGGCTATATACATCATACAGAGGTGGGCATACACACAAAAGGGAGGGGAGCTATGTGTTTGGGGGATAGGACTGGGTGTTCAGTGAAGCAGTCACTGCCAGCTTTGACCCAGTGGGAGAATATTAATTAAAGTATGGCATGCCAGTACTCACAGATGTGACAAGATTCTATTCTTACAGTATGAAGGTGGTGATTGTACCCTAATTTCATCCTCCCATCAGCCAAGGAGGTCAGCCTTGTGCTGACAACATGAGTCCCCTATGTTGAATTTCAGAGCAGAGGTACTCAGGGCCCAGAGAATTTCTATTGATAATACCTGTCTCAATTCTGGCATATAGGTGCATATGGCAACTGGGTGCAACATCCTTCTGCACAAGATATGGGCAAGGTCATAGCATGGTATTATACATTTTTATAGTTGTAATGATATCAGTTGCTTGTTTACTTGTGGTCATGGGTCATAGTTAGAGTGGATATGTTTTGTTTTGAGTTTTCACAGGCAAATCATTCTGTGGCACCAACACAGAGGAACTACCCCTGTCAAGAAGATACGATGCCTCTGATTATGATTTTGGGGATAATCTGGCACAGTCAAGCAAAGTGTGTTAGACACAGTGAGTGTGACTCCCCACTTTCCCTCATCTTTGTATAGACAGAGCCTTTTTGCCTGTGCATACCTAGGATACACTACCATCTGAGAGTGGACAGGTTGTTGGCAATACTGTAGAGCAGGAAAATGTGGTGGCCATCAGTAAAGTCATGCCTGAGTCTTCCCCTAGCCATCATGGGCAAGGGTCCTTTTGGGGGGGTGGTAGCAGTGCTTGCCAGTGGTTTAGTTACTGCTATCCCGCTGAAGTTGGTGTGTCAGTCACTGCCATCCACTGTATGTGCAAGCCCATCAATGAGCCACAGGTGAGTTCCACCAGAGCTTCAGCAGACGATGTGAGGGTGACCCAGACTGTACATGCTGACTTAAAGGGGTGCATGGCCAGTATGTTTGATTTATTTTATAGAATCAATTACACATTGTGAAGTGCTGTGTCTTCCCCTGTTCAACTGTCAAAGGGGAGGGACTATGTCCATGACCAGTCACCTGCTACATCTCTGGATGTGAGCTGACCTGGCAGCGGATGATCCTGCTCTTGCACAGCTAGCACTCAGATGTGGGTATGTCAACACCTAAGAGAGACCATCCACATGGTCAAGCTGACACATTCTTCAACAGACGTTGGTCACATTCAGGCAACACATCAGCATACATCCAAGATCATTGTTCAATGAGTGTAACAACTTGCAGAGCCAGTATTTGTGGGTGGGGCATCTAGGGAGAGCTGGAACTTCTGACATATATACCCTGGAACTCCCCAGTTGGCTGCAGTACAGCACTGCATCATATACTGAGGCTGTTTCCCTCAGACACACACGCACACACACGGGTGCACACACATACACAAAAACAGACACCCAGACATATACATGCATGCACACACGTGCAAACACACGCACAAACACACACACGCATGAACACACAAAAGCACGCATCCACACACACAAGTGCACGCACGCACACACACACACACACACACACACACACACACACACACACACACACACACACACACACACACACACACACACTACAGTCACCCCCAGCATATCCCACACACCCATCAAACTTGGCCCTTCTACACATTATCCCCTCCAAAAAAAAAAAATCAAGTCTTTACACAACCCATACTTGTGCTTTTTCTTTTTCTGCACCTCAGTAGTCCCACTAACACAATTCCCTGTGAAAGATGTGTGCTCCTGTACTCCCTAGTCCACCTGTATGTATGATAGCAACTGTGTCCTGCTCTGTGTACACTGTGACCTGGGTTACCTATGCCAGATGCACTGGGTGGTCAGCCTATGCATGGGTGTATTGCCTAATGAGCAGTATTCAAAATAATTCACTTCACACTAAGGAAATTATTTAGTAACAAACTTTATTTCTATCACTAAACAGAAAAATAAATAAAATCCATGTAATTGAATGGTAAATCACACTAAAACAGAAAACTAAATAAACTCTATGTAATTGAACAGTAAATCACACTAAAACAGAAAACTAAGTAAACTCTATTTAACTAAAATAGGAATTTAGACAATACATATTAAAGAAAAAGGTATACATCACCGATAAAACAAAAGCTTCATCCTGTCTTCAGTCTTGACTGGGAAGCGCCGTTGCAGTCAGGCAGGATTCTTCATCAGGAAAACAGTTCTGGGCAGTGTGTCCACTCCACAGGTGAGGCTTCAGCCTGAGTGCAGGGAGCTCCAGCTATATATAACCAAATTGTCAGTACTTTTCAGTGTAGGCTGTAGCTAGATCATTCTGTGGTGTTGGCCACCCACCTCAGAAAGAACAGCAATTCCTGCCAAATACAATGATTTTGCAATTTTCAAGTGTTACTGGAATATTCCAATGACTTTGCAAGTTTTTAGTACTTTACTGGACTATCCCAGCACACATACACATACAAGACATATTTCGTAATCAAATGTAGTGACTTTGCTGAAATTACTAAACTGTTTTGGAACACAGCATCATCTCTCATGCCTGCTGACACTTGTAGAATATAGCATTACTTCATACGTCAAGGAAGAAATAAAGAAAATAAAGAGAATTTCGAGATACAGCGAGGCAACAGTCAAATAATCACACTCACTCAATGTACCCCTCTTTTGTATCACATTCTAAGTTAATCCACAATTTTAGAATGCCAATAAAATCAAAATAATCATCAGAACTAAAATTAGGTATATTAACCAATTCAACAAGTCAGTGCCAGATGTTGACCATCAAATAAATATGTTCCACCAATTATGTGCTGTATCAGATTCTATCGTCTTGGCTAAACTAACCAGCTTATAATCTATAATATTACTTGTCATTTCATGATGTAAAATACTATGATTTACTGTCTGTAAATGTTTTTCAAGATGTTGTGTATTGTCCAATACTTTCTGTAAAGAATTTAGGTTGGATGTTAAATTATGATATTCCAGCTTGTCTGGTAACCAGGTATGAAATACATTAATATATGTTTTAGGAAAAAAGGTATAAGTTTCATTATACCAGTTCAAATGAATTACATTACTTAGCCTACAAAAGGATTTCTCAAGACATATGACAATGTTTGATTCGTTACTAAACATATGAATTGTGGTGCTATTTCCAAGAACATTTTAAAAGTAGAAGGCAATATAGTCTATTTACAGATGTTGGTTGAATGCTGTAGAAAACACAATTTGTATATAGGGGAATGCTGACCGCAAGGGGTCTATATGATATCATCGAACACTTAAAAAAGCGAATGCTGATTGATCGACCTAATTTAAGCGAAAGCTTATAATCTCGAACTGTCAGATCAGTGATTTTTTCCCTGGGAAAAAAATCGCTGATCCAAAACACATACACACAACACAAGCACACCAAACAAACAGAAATCCACACACATACACCTAAAATCTGATACCTAACCCTACACTAAACTATGCACACACCACTAACTACCCACTTACCTTAACCCAAACCCTAACCCTAAGGTCCGTCACTATCGCACACTCACCTCACCCACTCCCTAACCCTAACTCACTTAAATCCACCCTAACCCTCATGTCCACTCAATCGCACACACACCTAACCCAAGCCCTAACCCTAACTCACCTAAATCACCCTAACACTCACATCCACACAATCGCACACTTACCTGAATCTGACCGGTAACTTTCCACCATAACAATGAAAATACCGAAGCAACAGAAACGGATAACCAAATTCTTTCCCTAGGAAAAAATTTGAGTTTCTGCTGCTTCGATATTTTGCAATTTCACGAAAATAAGTTCAATCAATCAGCGTTCGCTTTTTTAAGCGTTCGCGGATATAATATAGACCCGACCGCAAATACGTCCATACATTGTTTTACTACAATGTTCCAATCTGTGTGCTCTGTTTGAGAAGTCAATGTAGTTTTCTTCCAAATGGGGTAACCAGTATTGGAATGGATACGTAGGAGGTCCAAATACCAGTGGTAAGGTTACAAATTGACACATCATTTTTGCATTTATTTAGTAGTTGGATATACAAATGTCCCCTCTTCACCCTCCAAATAGTTAGATTTTTTTTTTGGAAGTCAAATTAACAGTAGAACATTCTTGTCCAGCAGGGCAGGTAAAAGTACCTTGTGTCCTATTCTGTGCACTAGCAACCCATCCCCACTGGATTACTGTTGAATTGACTTTGGTTGCTTTTACTCCTGGTGTTACACACTTTGCCAAAGGGACTCCATACAGTACAGCGAGAACACCAACAGTTAGTATTGCATAGACTGAAGTTAGAATCTGAAATCAAAGAAAAGTAGCATGATTATTCTCACAAATAACACCAATCTGCTGGTACATATTCACATTTAACGTTTAATAATTAAAACAGTATTGTCACTTCCACTAGCAATAACTTCTGCTTGTTCCAGTTGTTTATCGGGTTTATGGACCCATATGTTTGCACCTGAATTGATTTCATGCATACCGGATATTTGTTCCCTCTCAAAGGCAGCAACAGGTGATGACTGCCCTCTGGTGACTGTGCCGCCTAACACAGGTACAATAAATGTTTGGGCTACCCTATCCGTTTTCCATACATGAATATTCTCATCTGAAGTATTTAACAAAATAATTTTAAGTTCCCTTTGGTAAACTGCTTTAATAACTCCATTCACAACCTGAACACCTTTCAAAGCAAGTGTTGACTGAGGCAGTATCCAACCAAAATACTTTGTTGGAATTTGAATTCCAATTCTAGTCTCGATCAGTTGAACTGACCATGGCAGTATTTTGTAGGCATTCATTGCATATAGACTCAGTCCTGCAGTCTCAGGTGTGGCTCTAGTAAGAGCTAATGCACCTGCCTGAGTTTCCCAATATGTGATTGTTTCTGTCGTCACATATGGTTTGATCTACAATGCTGGAGTTAACATTCTCATTAGTGGTGTTTCTGTTTCTGAAACTGGTCTATTATTTAAAATCTGTAATGCCATATTTAGATTATTTCTCCAGTTTTTCAGAGTACCATTTCCTAATTTTTTTAACTGGTCTTTAAGTAATCCATTCATTCTCTCAATTAATTCTGCTGCCTGTGGGTAATAGGGTATATGAAACACCCATTCAATATTATGGTGCACTTGCAAATTCCTGTACTATTTTCCCTTTAAACTGAGAACCATTGTCACTTTGCACCTGCAAAGGCACTCCACAATACAGAATGATCAAATCTATGGTTTTCAGAGTACTTACCTGTATCGCTCATCGGCACGGAAAACTAATAAGGTATCCAGAATAAGTGTCTACTGCTGTACATATATATTGGCTGCCCTTATTAGATGCTAAAGGATCAATATAATCAATCTGCCATATTTGTCCTGGTAAATTTTCGTTCTATATGTCCCTGAATTGTATGAGGTATAGGCCTTTGTTGTGTATGCTGACATACCGGGCACTGTAATATAACAGTTTTAATTAAATCTAATGAAAGTGCAATTTCTCTTGTTTGTGCCCACATAAGTGGCTTTTTTCCCCAGATCCACATTTTTGATGTGCCCATTTTGCCATCACCATCTGCTCAGAATCATCTCGTATATTAATTTTTGAAATTCTCGTTTGTTCATCTGTAACAGAATTAAACCATCATTCTAGAAAGTCTGCAGAACAATGTGCATCAACATGATAAACACATCATTTTCCAAATTGATTGTCATAATTTTTTCCACCAAATTTTCTTAGAAGGAATTTTCCAATCATTTTTCTGCCATGTAGTCAACCAGGTTGCTCGTCCATTTGCTACTGACCAAGAATTAGTATAAATATGACATGCTCCTGGTGTCTCTTGCCTCAAATTCTGAAAAAAAAAACGCACAGAGCTCAGTATACTGACTACTCTTACTGTTACCCATAGTAGTTATTTTTTTTTAGTAGTATGATTATAAGATACAGCTTTCCAGCACCTCCTATTTTTTTACATATTTAACTGACCTGTCTATAAACCAAGCATGTTGTCACTACTCTAATGACAGCTGAGCAAAAGGCTGTTCCCATTTAATAGGAGAATCAGTTACTGGAATAGTTTCAAATAATGATTGTTTGTAATTTATCAGGCACAGATATTTGAGCTATTTGTTATGTAACATAGCCACCCCTCCTATGCCTATCTTAGCTCAATCCTGAATGTAACTTCCTATGCATGTCCTATCTGGTGCGTCTTAAGTGATGCTTTGCTTTTAAGTTTAAAATACTGAACTGTCCCTGCAACCTGTACTTTTGAATTAGTCCTGCCCTATCAATAAACTCTCTTTTACCCACATTGCTGTAAGTAGTCTCAGATAATTTACTATATAAGCACTGTCAAAGTAAATATTAACTGGATATAAATGCTGAAAAACATATTGTGCAGCTTCTAGTTTGGCATTTTGTACTGACATGTATCCTGGCAACTTAAGCATAATTGGTTTGTCTTCCTTTTGTAATGTTTCTATTACAAACCTAATGTAGTACTTCCCGTCCTTCCAGAAACATGCAGAGGAATGCCTGACTAACATCTTCTGTGATTTTTTTTACAGTCATTTGTCAAAGTTTGATTGCTAAATGTGGAGTTAAAACTATAATCCCAGAGAACATTGTCCGTTTTATTTCCAAGTTAAATGGCCAAAAATTGTTTAATGTAGGGATTTTTTTTTACTACAAAAAGTAACCTGACTTAACTTTGTGTCCATTTTTTGAGATGCCTCTTTTGCCAAGCCTATAATAGCACCACTGAGAGTGTGTCCTTCCATGCTGCAGTTTGCAAAATAAGACATAATTTACTGGTGGGAGCTATTAGCTCCATTGCCTGTGCTGACATTTGCTTTAACATTTTTTTTTATGTTTTCCATGAATTTTTGCAAACCTGAAATTGTCAAAGGCTTTGGCAATTACAGAATGCCCCATATCCTTTCCTACCAAGGAGGCTTCCCTGTCAATCTGATAATGATTTTTAGAAATGTTACTTTTTTAACAAGATGTGTGTTTTGTCTGTATTTACTTTGAATACCTGCCTCTTGCAACTGTCTCAGAACTTTTCTCACCTGTTATATGTTTTTTTTCACAGTCTCTGACTGTATTAGAATGTACCCTTGTCATCTTTACTTGCATCTTGTAGGAATGTTAAAAATATCTTTGTTGTCATGCTCTGCCCATTCTAGCATCCTGTTGGAAACTGTAATATTAAAATACTCTAATAACCTTGTAGTTAACACTAATGACATGTCCATAGTACCCTTTGAGCTGTTAGCGGCTTTAATTTTTAACCCTTGAAATACTGATGCATTCCTATGTCAGTACGGAGCTGTTAAATAACTGTATTCATGTAACCTAGCACATATACTTTCTAACCAGTATGTCATGTTTCTTTAACATTGGCATGTGTTTCTCATAAAGCTCTGATACTCCTTATCTCTGCTAAAAACATTCCACTGTGAGCAGTACCTCTGTAACATTCCAGATATCTCTGCAAATTATAAACTTTAGCATGACTTAAACAAAAGCAAGGATAGCTGTGTCCACAGTTTAATTGGAGTGCTGTACTCCTGTATATACAGAACAAAGCAATGAATGCAGTTACGCATTTAAACCTTTTCTTAAACATTTCAAATCAGGTCCATGATGCCACAATAATGTATTGCCTAATGAGCAGGATTTGAAATAATTCACTTCACACTAGGAAATTATTTAGTAACAAATTTTATTTTTGTCACTATACAGAAACTAAATAAACTCTATGTAACTGAACAGTAAATCACACTAAAACAGAAATCTAAGTAAACTCTATTTAACTACAACAGGAAATTAGACAATACATTTTAAAGAAAATGGTGTATATCACCGATAAAGAGAAAGCTTCATCCTGTCTTCAGTTTTGACTGAGAAGACCCGCTGCAGTCAGGCAGGAGTCTTCATCAGGAAAACAGTCCTGGACAGTGCATTCATTCCACAAGTGAGGCTTCAGCCTGAGTGCAGGCAGCCTCATCTATATAGAACAAAATTGTCAGTACTTGTCAGTGTAGGCGGTAGCTAGATCATTCTGTGGTGTTGGACACCCACCCCAGAAGGAACGGCAAATCCTGCCAAATACAATTATTTTGCAATTTTCAAGTGTTACTGGAATATTCCAATGACTTTGCAAGTTTTAGTACTTTACTGGAATATCCCAGCACACATACACATACAAGACATATTCCGTAATCAAATGTAGTGACTTTTCTGAAATTACTAAACTGTTTTGGAACACAGCATCATCTCTCATGCCTGCTGACACTTGTAGAATATAGCATTACTTCATACGTCAAGGAAGAAATAAAGAAAATAAAGAGAATGTCGAGATACAGCGAGGCAACAGTCAAATAATCACACCCACTCAATGTACCCCTCTTTCATATGACATTCGTATCACAATGGGTAATCACAAGCTCATGTTTTGCATACATCACTTTTACAGTTGTGTATCTGTTTAACTGTTGTATAACTATGTTGTAAAACTATGTGCAGTCTCCTGGCTCTTTACTAATGGCACAGTGTATTGTGGTATAAGCTGTGTACAACCTGCTTATTTTTTTGCTAATGTTACAAATTACTGTACCCACCTCCATCTGGCATGATCATCGTTTGCTGCTGGTTCCTCTTCTGACTCCTCATCGGTCTCAGCTGCCACTGCATGTGGTCCTAGGAAATGCGGTCCCTGCAAGTGATTATGCTGTTATAATCGCTTCTTATCCAAAGCTATAGCTTATAAATAAAAAAAAGAAATTAAATAAAATCAGAAGACTCTATTTAAACTCTAACAAACTAACTGCAACATTTGTAGAAAGCAGTTCCTATAGTTTATGCCACACAGTGAGTGCAAAGCACTTTAGCTTTGATCACAAATGAAAATACTGCCATTCATTCCTGAAAGCAGGTAATGCATTGAAGACAGGATCTGCTGATCACAGCTTTTAGCAATTTGCACCCACAAAAGCTGCACTGTCATCCCACCCTACCTAAGCTACTGATCCTATATAAAATATTGTGCAGTACAGCACAAGTATGAAATGTATTTTTTTACATGTGACAGGATCCTACTGCAGGTCACCATCAGATGTATCCAGGCAGCACAAGCATAATATAAGCAGCCCAAACACATGTACTGTGATGTTTCTGGTTTGTGCAAGGGCAAGGTTGTAACCACGGTCAGTATAGTTATGAGGATTTCTAATTGGGGTCATGAGACAGAGTTAAAGGGATATCCAGCATCATGCAGAAGTTGCTCTTGTGGGAAGTTACCCTTCATAAACCATTTTTAGATGTCACATGTGTGTCTAAAGTGACAGGAGTGGAAACTGCCTGAGTATTTTTCACACATATTGTAGATAATACCCTGTGCATCACAGACCACCTGACAGATTCATAGGTTCATAGGTAGATGATGGAGTAATACATTTTCCCCAGGATTCCTTAAACTTCCGCACAGGAGTAGTTTATTCCTGCATGGAAGGGACCATTCCTGTGCAGCATGACAGTGCAACATGCATATTCATGAATGAGTGCTGCCATGCTACAAAATGTACATGGTTCTCTGTACAAGTGCAGGGGGTGTGTTTGAGAGCAGTGCTCTCACAATGCACACTCCTCCTGCACACCAGAATTGCCATTCTGCTACTTAAAATGAGCGAGAATGCTCGTAACACCCCCAACCCATCAGGGTAAGAAATCTGGTGAAAGCCATAAGGGACAATCATCCCTACCAAGGCAAAAGTTGATAGAATAAGAGATTTAGCATAAGCACATGACACACACCTCCCAACCAATCAGAGTAAGGAATGTGGACAAAGCCATAATGGACAATTGTCCCACAAAGCAGAAAGTTGATAGAATAACTACGCTTAGTCCAGCTTAAACAGCACAATAAGTTAAATAACAAGAGACATCCAACATAAGCAGTACTGCAATAGTGTAGTGGCTAAGAGTGTATGTTTTGCAAGCAGCCATTAATGGTTCGATCTCCACTGTAACCAGTTTGCATTTTACATGTGAAGGCAGTACATAAACATATTTTTTAATTAGCTACTAAATAACATATATTTGTTAACTAGAGTACTGCAGTAGGTCCAGAGGTGAGGTGTCAGTTTAATAAAGTTGTGAGACCCCCATATAAACACAAGTGCCCCATGCAATATAGTCACACATGAATAAAGGTAATGAAAGCACACTGGGGGATGTCAGGGACAGTAAACATATTTATAATATGTAATAAATGATAAATCAATCCCATACAGCAGAAGGTTTATAAAACAAAAAATAAGCAATGCTAAGCATTGCACAGCTGTGCTTACCAGGTGTAGGCATTGTGTAAATATGACTGCTAAGCAATGAGTAGCCCAGCTTAGTGGATTTGCCCATTGGTAAGCAGTGCTGAGCATGCCCCTTTAAGCACTACCAACCTTAGCTAAGCAGGTTGGCCCATAGCTTAGCTTAGCTCAACATATTCAAAACCATTCAATCATGGCAAAGGGTGGGAAATCGGCCACATTTAAACCCCCAGGTGGGAATCAGCTCATAACTGGTTGCAGCTTCCCACTGTAGGCAGCATGAAAGGTACTGGTGAGGGCATGCACTTCTGTGTGCAACCCTGGGGCATACAGGAGTCCAAGGTCATGGTAGGACTCCTGGTAACTAACCATGATGAGAGACTGCTTCAGTTCCAGTACCAGGGCATCCAATATAAAGTGGAAGTTATGACAGTCTCACCCATGATCTCATCAGTGCCACTGGTATCTTTCGAACATGTGAGCATCTCCAGCACCACTATGCTGACTTGAAGCAGAGGAAGAGGGAGCTCTTGGATGAGTGGGTCCAAGACGCAAGGCAGAGGGGTGATGTCCCAGCAGTGTGTAAGTATTCATATCAATAACTGTTTAACAAAGTCCAGCCTGTGTATGTGATGGATGGGTATGGCTAAATATTTCTCTATTCCCTTTACAGCTGCAGCTGAGTGGGCTGTGAATCAGGAAGGCCATGCCAGTAGGTTGCAAAGGCTGTTTTGCGAGGCTGGTGAGTAACAATCCTGGTTGTAGTAGTTATACCAAATAAATATAAAGTAGAAGAAAGTCAACTGGCTGTATAAAAACTGTGTATGGGTTATACTGAATAAATCAGACAATATGACAGTAATAGTCTCATATATGTGATATTTAAATAAAACCATAACTGCCTGGCAATAAAGTTCTAAATCCTGGTCTGGTTGTGTTTACTCTGGTATTGCATGGCATTTAGTGTTGCATTCTCTGAATGGTAATGTTGTGTTAACCACTGTTACCCACACTGTGCTGCATAAAAAATATGTCTAGGAATGTATGTATAAGACTGTTGTACAAGGTGGAACTGTAAAACCAAGAGAGACTTAGACAGAAAACACTGAAGGCACAGACAGCAGTTTCGAAATAACTCACTCTGATGAAACAGAAATTGTTGTATTTTTTGCACACACAGCCATGGTTCAAATCCTTGGAGTGGTAGTAAGCTGTATGCATGATCATACCTCTCAACTGTACAAATTTGCACAGAATGTCCAGATAATTGGCTCATATTTTTGGCCTGCTCCTCTTTCTCCCTGACAAATCACTGGGATGATCTCAGAATTGTAGTCACTAAATAAAGACATACATTAGGGTTTCAGACTTCTAATCCTTCAGAAAATGTATATTAAAACAAATCCTGTTACTCTAGCAACTCTATAAGTTCATAAGAGCCATATTCAAAATATGTCCCTATTTGCACCTCCATGTTGTCAAGCTTTGTCCAGAGTTTGTGCATTAAGAGACTGAGAGGTATGTGCACAATTTTAACTAAGAATCTGGGAATATGTGTAGAAACAGTCAGGTTGTGTTAAAAAAACATTCTCCCTACAGGTCTTTCAGGTAAGAAAACTGTAAATGTCTGGCGATAAAGTTTTAAATCCTGAACTGATTGTGTTTACTCTGGTATTGCATGACCTGGCATGTAGCATTCACCAAGATCTGATATCAGAATAATACTATTATGTCAACCACTGTTTCTCACACTGTGCTACATAAAAAACATATTTAAGAATGTCTGTATAAGACTGTTGTAATTATAAGGTCAGATTGTACAACCAAGAGAGACTTAGAAAACACTGAAGGAACAGACAGTGGTTTCTAAAAAGCTCACTCTGATGAAACAGAAATTGTTGTATTTTTAGCAGACACAGCCATGGTTCGAAACCTGGGAGAAGTAGTAAGCTGTATGCATAATCATACATCTCAACTGTACAGATTTTCCCAGAATGTCCAGCTATTTGGCTAATATTTTGGCCTGTCCCTCTTTTTTTTCCTGGCAAATCACTGGGATGATCTCAGGATTGTAGTCATCAAATAATGACATACATTTGAGTGTCAGACTTCAAATCCTTCAGAAAATTTATATTAAAACAAATCCTATTACTCTAGCAGCTGTCTAAACATTTATAAGAGCAATATTCAAAATATGTCCCTATTTGTAACCCCATGTTGTCAAGCTTTGTCCAGATGTTGTGCATTAAGAGATTGAGATGTATGTGGATAATTATAACTAGTAATCTGGGAATATGTGTAGAAACAGTAAGGTAGTTTTAACAAACATTCCCTCCACAGGTCTACCAGGTAAGAGAAGAAGAATTTAGCTATAAGACAGTTGAAGTATACACTGTGTACAAACATACCACTGCCCAAATCAAGGCCATAGGGTATTGTAATAATACCTTTAGAGTAATGATTAGATCAATGACCATTAAAGTTGTGAGTACTGAAAGGATATGCAAGTTGTTAATTGACATCTCCCCCCCCCCATATTTGCAGCAATAATCTAAACACACAAATCACTGGGTATGTTTACACCAAACCTACTGTTGGGCCATATGTCCTATTGTTCAACAAATATTGAAATGAGTTTCTATTAATGTTCCATGTTGAAATACTATAATTGCTGGCCTGTTGCTATCAATGTAACCTGCATGCCGTTGTAATGGCCACCGTGGTTCCATATATGCATGTGGTCTGTTTACTATGCAACTGTTCCAAATCTGTTGTTTTGGGTTAATGGGAATATCTATTCATGCTGTTATAACTAATCCTGGATTTTGTTGACTATTACTAACTCACATATGTTCTAAAACTGTAACACCATAGCATATTTGTGAAGGCCGGTCCCAGCGGACCCACCCCTTCCACCTCATCTGGCCATGGCACTGGGTTCCAGCACATCTGGGACCCACCCTGGGACCTCCTCACCCGCTGGCCCTGCACCACCTTTGGGTGTAACCACTTCAGGAGATAGGGCTCATCCCCCCTGGGAGTAGGCACAGACAGGATCCTGTCACCCAAAGCCAGGTCTGGGGTTTGGTGCATAGCGAGCTCCAAAAGGAGTTTGGAGATCTGCTACATTAGCTTGAGGGCTGCATTGTGCATTTAGAGGGTCAGCCTACCACTTCTGCTCAGCCCCCAGCACAGCCACCTTCAGAGCCATGAAGGTGCAGTGGTGACTGCCCATGGGTGGGGACCTCATTCCAACTGTTTCCATTTGGGAGTTCATGGGCTTATGATTTCCAAACACCCCTCATTGTCTAAGGTGTTTACCCCCACATGTGTCATATGCTGCCCCTGTATGCTGTCTTGTCTGTCTTGCCTGTCTTCCTACCCAACTTACCTCCCCAAATATACCTACTATCCTTCTCCAACATCCCACTCTCACCTTAAAAAAAATAAAGTGCAATCTGTTCTCCAAAAAATGTTTTGCCCCATACATAGCTGTCTATTTCACACACATGTCCACTGGACACATGTAATCTGGTCTAATTGGCTTCACAACACATTATTGTTGTCCTCATCCCCCTCTCAGGGGTTTGAGTGTCCAAATATACCTCCAAATTCAGTATGTATGCACAGCTGTTGCTGTGCATACATACACAGCAACAGCTGTGTATGCACAGCTGTTGCTGTAAAAGAAATGGACAGCTATGGACCTTCCCTACACCCATCCTGCACATCCCTAGCTACTTTCCCTATTGTCTTTCCCTTTGTGTGCCACTTTTTTTCTTTTTTTTAAAGAAATTAGCATGGGGGTAAGTGGGAGTAAGCACTTTTAAGCAGTAGTAAGCGGGATTAAGCCTGTTTGCATGGTGCTAAGCAATGCCTACACAGATTATTCACTTTTAAGGCTGTATGTAAGTATATTTAACAGGACGTTAGCATTGCTTACCACTGCGCAAACCCACGCAAACCCGCTGACAACTGCTTAAAATTGCCTTAATCACTTTGTATCCAACAGTCCTTGTTCTGCCAAGCAACAAAATAATCAGCCCTGCCCAGTCTTGAACCAAGGACCCTGTGCCCCATAGTCAGAGCAATGTACTTCTACTCCATCAAAACTGTATTACTGAACATTTTGTGTTAAATATATCATTCAATACAGGTATAGAATACTATGGAGCAAACACTGTGGAACCAGCATGGTTATCATATATAATATACAACTATAGATTTGTATGGTGATAGATACATATGAAAAGTGTATACATCAGATATATGTAGCTGTATATATGAAATTACACATATAGAATATGTACATATGTATCATAAAATAATATAACGTGTAGATATCAAACAAGAAATATACTGATATATCAATAGTCATATATTAAAAAAAAAAAAATATATATATATATATATATATATATAAAAACCAATTAAGTATAAATATAAATTAACATAATATATATATATATATATATATATATATATATATATATATATATATATAAATAGATATCTATATATATATATATATATATACACATACATTTACATATACAGATATATATATATATACATATATATATATATATATATATATATACACACACACACACACACACACATATATATATATATATATATATATATATATATATATATATATATATATATATATATATATATATATATATATATATATATATATATATATATGTATCTGTGCATAACATGTACTGCAGTTAACCCAGCACTATACCTCCCCACCCCTAAGTGCAAGAGATCTGGACAAAGGCTGCAAAATGGGTGGTGGGGCAATGGACCAACACTAGGGACACAATATACATCCTGCAGGTATAAATGTAGAATGTCTCTACAGAAACAGGGTGTGTGTCAGCATACATGTTCAGAAGGATGTCAATTATGAAACTGTAATGCATGTCATCATATACTGACAGACATCCCCACCTGATCATAGTGATTCACCACAGGAAGGAATAAAATGATACTGTTCAGCAGACCAGAAATATGGGCAATATATGTGGACAGTCTGGAACAATCTGGCTGGTGATAGGTATGCTCAGAACAGCTTAGTGCAAGAAAGCATAACCAAGCCTGACAAAGGGGGGAGCCATGAAAATGTGGACATATCTGACATACTGGTGTAGATGAGCTGACATATGTGATTCAGTAACACCCTCTTGTCTGTTCCAATATCTATTGAGTGGAATAGCACAAGTCCAAAGCCCAGTGACTTTCCAGGAGTTAGTCATGTAAATCTTCACATCCACCTACTGATGTGTCAGACATACACAATGCTTATGGGGGCCAGGCAACACAACACATCTGCCAAATATCTAGACATAACATCACATTAGGGAAAATACATTGAGCTGCTAGTCATGTCACCAAGCAATATCGAAACTACAGGCAGACTGACACAACAAAAAAGCAATCTTGCTATGGGGAATAAACATGTAATTACAAATATACCAGGCAATCCAGGGATGTAACATCACTGACAAACAGACACCAGTGTGAAAGTGCATACAGTATAAGAAGTGTGTGAACCAAACTGTCAGCATGTTTGACACTCACACACTACCACTACATATACTGGCCCAATACACAGTGTAGTATGATGCCTGACTGTGTTATGGGACATGTCACAGTCTTACCCTACAAAAATGTAACACTTGATAGAGCACCAGAAACTGGATCTGCATGCAAAGGCAGACAGAAAAGGAAAAATAACACTTACATCTACCTCCCCAAGAAATAACACATTCACAATCCACTGCTACACACTCCTGACACTCTGTCAGCAATAGCAAGAAATACAAAGATCTCCCAACTGTACACACTCCCAAAGAATGTCCAGGCCTTGTCATCTTATATAAGGCCTCTTACTCATAAAATGTCTGGCAGTCTGATACCTAACTGGGATGATATTACGAATTACGTCACTAAGTAATGATATACCATATCTCTATGTCTCTGACTGCATGATATATGGACAAAGTTTGACATACTCATGGGCAGAGGCTTAAACACAGGTCCAGGATGGAGATATTGCTGTTATAAACTGAGAAAGTAGGGTTCCCTATTAGAAGACAGAATATGCATTCTTTTGAATGCATCTTGGTCGAACTGGAAAGCCTGAAATGGCAAAATATCGAAGCGACTTTTGAGCGAATTCTTTCCCTGGGAAAGAATTAGCTTGGCCGCTTCATTACTTTGCCATTTTCGGCACTGTAGTGCAGTCTCGGAGTTGGTATATTTAAGTAGGTGGTGTGGGGGGGGCGAAGTATCCCACTTAATGTAATGTGTAAAGTGTGTTTTTTTTTTTTTGTTGGAACAGCAATTTTTTTTTTCCCTAGGAAAAAAATCACTGTTCTGACAGTTTGAAGTTGTAAGCTTTCACTTACATAGGGTCAGTTAAGAATCGTTCACTTTTTAAAGTGTTCGACGAGATAATATAGACCTGGAAGTAGCTGGTGTGACAGGGTTTATTGTAACATATCTGTTCTGAGCAATATAAAGTCAGAAACAAACATGGATGTTACCATTTACTGACTGCTATTCTACAGAGCATGCTACTGACCTTCCAAATTATTCAATAAATATGTGAGTAACACACTGATAATAACAGTACAAACTCTGGGCAGTCTGAGCTATGTCCACCACATAATACTCTCAAGACTGCAAATCATGCAGAGCAGCCATATCCACACAAACTCTGTCAAACCAGCAGTACTTCAATTGTATAACAACAATACTCACAGTCTGTCCCTGTGCCAGGAACAATTGTCCCTGGTGAGTCGGGCTGTCTTCACAGTCTCTGTCATACATTGTTAGTAGAACAACCCTCTGCAATGCTGTGTGTAACACACATACATGAAAACTTCCTCACAGTCAAAGAAAGGGCCGACGCCTACATGAGGTACACAGTTATAGGACTGTGTTTTCAAGCTATTGGCTACAGGAATAATACCACAGCTGTTCCACATGAAATTAGCAAGTGTAGAACTCCAGTTCGTGCACAGACCATCAGCTGATCCTGACCATTACCTACAAAAGGCAAGCTGCTGCCTCTGCAAAACAGATGCCCAACCTAATTCCAAGAGAAAGAGAGACAGACAGACAAGAGAGAAAAAAAAGAAAAACCAAAAACCATCATACATCAACAGGAAAAAAACAGGTATGTCATACAAGTATGCATGTAATAGACTGCAGCAGGAGGTATGTAATAATGGGAAATAGGAATTTTAATATACACGTCCCAACAAGACTTGCTGTACGGACATATTGCTGAGCAGAACCTATGGCCATAGCATCGCTGTCCATCTGCAGTGACATGGAATACAGCTCAGGCCCTGGATGTCACACATATATCCAAATATGAATTGTGAATGCAACTATGTTATGCATGCTTGTCTCAGAAATGTCATGGAGCTATACAGGGTAGTTGCATAGTGGAATAATGTCACAGCTGTGTGTGTAGGACTGCATGTGATATACCGAGCTCATACCATTCAACTGTCCATTGTTATGCACACTGACCATATTTATGCCTCATATTTGTAGTCATTTACTCAAAGACTTGTGTCATGTCTTGCAAATAATTGGCAACCTGCAAACAATAACATTACAACATCTCCCTCCCTTTAATTTGGCCATTACAGTTTGGGGTCCCCACAGCAGATCATCTCTACCCATGGCGCCCAGTCCTCTGCATCTTGCTCTCACACACCATACACCTGCATATCTGCCATCACCACATGCATATGCCTTTTGTAGGCTGTCTTCTGTCTCTGCAACCTGGCGGCCTCATCTGTTGCAAGATATACTCAGCGTACTCCCTCAGCACATGTCCAAACCAAGCATGCCACTGTCTGGCATTGTCACCAAGCCATCCAAACTGGGCTGACCCACTAACACACATATCCCTAATCCTATCCCACCTCTCACACAGTGCAAATGTGAGCATCCCACACTCTGCTGTGTCCAGCCCTCAATCCTGCCTGTCTGTACAATCTCACTGTCTGCAACCAATATAATGTAGCCAGTCACACTACCTTCCTGTAGACTTTACATATCATTTTTAATTATACTTGTCTGTCACAAATAACTCTTGACTCCCCTCTGCACTACATACAACCTGCCTGTACTCTCTCGTACACCTCTCCCCCACACTGTCCATGACTCTGAACTGGTGTTCCCAAGTAGTTAGACCTATCCACCTTCCAAACTGCAGGCCCAGCATTGTCATTATTCCTCTATCACCCACCCCATTCATACACATGTATTCTTGCTTAGTCCTGCTGACCATAATTCTTCCCCACTCTGCAACATAACCCCACCTCCACAGGATCTCCCCAACCTGTCCCCTAATCTCACTACAGACCACAATGTCATCTGCAAACTGCACAGTCAAAAGGGGCCCCTGTCTAATCATGTTTGTCAACCTGTCCCTCACCACTGCAAATGTGAAAAGACACACAGCTGACCCCTGATGTACTCCCACCTCCACCTTAAATCCACTTGTCATGTAAAAACCAGAAGTCAGCACTGTCACACTAGTCTCCTACATATCCTGTAAGTGTCTGACAGACTCCTCTGGCACCCCTGACCCCCACATACAATACCACAACTACTCTCCAGGCAGCATGTCATATGCTCTCTGTAGGTGCACATAGACACAATGCAGCTGCATCTCAGCCTCAGTGCAGAGCTCCATCAACACTTGTGGATCAACATTTGCAACTGTATCGCTCTTACCTGGCATAAAACCATACTGCAAATCATCAATCATCACCATGTTCTCAACCTAGCTGCCAACACCCTTTACCATTACCTCATCTTGTGACCAATCAATGTTATCCTTCACTTGTTACTACATCTCTGCAGACCACCCTTGTTCAGATAAGCAGTACCCATACATATTCACCAATATCTCACACATCCTCTGACTTTCCAAGATTACAGTAAACAATCCAGTTTAAAATACCACTGCCATGTCTCAGAAACACCTTCAGGCATCCACAGGTATGTCAACTGAAACAACAGCCTTTCCACTGTTAAACCCCCTTATAGCTATCCTTAAATTCTCCTTGGCAATCTGTTGCACCTCTGATTAACCATACCCACCTCAACCAACCTTCCCTCCCTCCCCCATTGTCCTCAGGGAACAGGCCATCAAAGCAATGTTTCCATATGTTCTAAACACACACCTAGCTTGTATGTTTCACCCATATTCCTTTATCACCCTTTTGTGCTGCACATTCTTTCTAGCTATGTGCCTCTGTCTAGCCAATAGCTACAGGCCCTATGCACCATCCGTGCTGTCCAACATTACATACAACCCCAGACTCCACATCTGTATGTCAGACTCCCCATCCATAGCCATGTCCAACACTCTCTTTGCCATGCACCCCATCTCTTTATACTCATGTCTACTCTCTACATTTGTCTGTCAATCCCACTTCTCCTTTGACAACACCTTTCTCTGCATACTCCCCTGTACTTCTTCATTCCACCATCACATGTGTAGGAGCAGTCATCATCTGGGCAGCATGTCAACCTGTGTCTGATTGAGCATAGTAGGTCATAGGTGCATTAATGTAATGCTGAGTATCAGCACAAATTGGACACATTCACTGAGGGCTATCAGAAGGCCATCCCCACATATGTCTGTGGTCTCACAGGCAACTTTCCAACCCACCCTGTAATGGTGGTCAGCCATAGCACATACACACACTCCATAGCTAAAGACAACCTGTTTCTGACATGTTTAGGACAAACATCACCCCCCGGCTCAACATCAATTTAGAAGGATCTGCACACCACATGCACCCTTACCCTCACCATTAATCAGGTGCAAACTGTCTACTTACATATAATGCTATGCATGTCCATACAATGCTGCTAGGTACTGAAGTATTATTTGATGTAATGTTGTGGCTACTGATACTCATTACTAGTGAGCTGTCTCTGTAAAGAACTATGGACAATGTCTGATGTCCTGTGATGTGTTTTCCCTGTTTATGTCTTTCAGGTATAATGCAAAGGCTTCCAGCCTATGATGTCCAGGAGGCAGCAGCCATAACTGAGGCCATCCTAGAACATTACCACATGCACTTCAGTCAGGGTCACCAACATCAACGGTAGAAGACAGCCCTCTGGGAAGACCTCACACAGAGAGTGAACACTGTTTTTGAACTGTTTGCTGCATTATTTTAAAATCTGCACTTAAAGTTACATTTTAGTCGAATTTGATCGAAAGTTTGTTTGTTTGTTTGTTTAATTTAACTGTTGAGGCTGCCCACTAAAGTGCGCTAGCCTGTGTAACTGATTTATCACTGTTTCTGCATTTTTTGTGTGTTTCTATCAAAAAAACAAAAAAGCAAAAAAATAATCCTTGTTTTCCTGCCTCTCCTCGACTAGTTTAGACCAGTTTACAGGCATTGCTGTATTCTGGGCTGTGGTGTAGTTCCTGTGTTGTCCATTACCTTAGTTGGATAGAAGGAAGTTTCTTTGCTCACCAGTGGGAGTGGGGAGCCTTGAGCAGCCTACCTGTCCCTGTAGGAAGTGACCTCAGCACAAGAAGCTGTAGTAATTGCTTGTTTTGGACCATTTCTAGCTCTTTTGTAGTTCACTGTTTAAAATCCACCTCTGGGCATTTTTTTCTGGCTATACTGCTCAGACAAGCTCCTCGTGGTTCTGCAGAGTGGTCCTAGCTACAGGGAACTCAGAAAAGCGACTACTTTCTGTATTTAAGTATCTTTGCTTTTTTTTCACTTGTAATAGCTTCTGTAGCTTACCCTGAACTAGCTTGAACTGTTTTTGAACTGTTTGCTGCATTATTTTAAAATCTGCACTTAAAGTTACATTTTAGTCGAATTTGATTGAAAGTTTGTTTGTTTATTTGTTTGTTTAATTTAACTGTTGAGGCTGCCCACTGAAGTGTGCTAGCCTGTGTAACTGATTTATCACTGTTTCTGCATTTTTCTGTGTGTTTCTATCAAAAAAACAAAAAAACAAAAAAATAATCCTTGTTTTCCCGCCTCTCCTCGACTAGTTTAGACCAGTTTACAGGCATTGCTGTATTCTGGGCTGTGGTGTAGTTCCTGTGTTGTCCATTACCTTACTTGGATAGAAGGAAGTTTCTTTGCTCACCAGTGGGAGTGGGGAGCCTTGAGCAGCCTACCTGTCCCTGTAGGAAGTGACCTCAGCACAAGAAGCTGTAGTAATTGGTTGTTTTGGACCATTTCTAGCTCTTTTGTAGTTCACTGTTTAAAATCCGCCTCTGGGCGTTTTTTTCTGGCTATACTGCTCAGACAAGCTCCTTGTGGTTCTGCAGAGTGATCCTAGCTACAGGGAACTCAGAAAAGCGACTACTTTCTGGATTTAAGTATCTTTGCTTTTTTTCACTTGGAATAGCTTCTGTAGCTTACCCTGAACTAGCTTGAACTGTTTTTGAACTGTTTGCTGCATTATTTTAAAATCTGCACTTAAAGTTACATTTTAGTCGAATTTGATCGAAAGTTTGTTTGTTTGTTTGTTTAATTTAACTGTTGAGGCTGCCCACTAAAGTGTGCTAGCCTGTGTAACTGATTTATCACTGTTTCTGCATTTTCAGTGTGTTTCTATCAAAAAATCAAAAAAACAAAAAAATAATCCTTGTTTTCCCGCCTCTCCTCGACTAGTTTAGGCCAGTTTACAGGCATTGCTGTATTCTGGGCTGTGGTGTAGTTCCTGTGTTGTCCATTACCTTACTTGGATAGAAGGAAGTTTCTTTGCTCACCAGTGGGAGTGGGGAGCCTTGAGCAGCCTACCTGTCCCTGTAGGAAGTGACCTCAGCACAAGAAGCTGTAGTAATTGGTTGTTTTGGACCATTTCTAGCTCTTTTGTAGTTCACTGTTTAAAATCCACGTTTGCACGGCTTTGCATGGTTGTGCGCATAGCACAGCGCTGGTTAAACAGGGTTAAACTTCTTCTGGCTCCGCCAAGTCTGCTCTTCAAATTTTCCCTTTAGGAAGCTCTACTCTTAGTATAATCAGACTACTCACTATATTATAAGCCTAGCACTTGTTCTCAATACTTCTCTACTAAGTAAGCACTCTCGTACTAAGTAAAGCACTACATCTACTTACCACCCCTGTGAATATCCACTTCCCTTAAAGGTGCAGCACTCCCTTATACTGTTCTAGCATGTCGAGTGGTAGATTACTGGCATCCTCTCCAGTTCAGCTGGTCGATCTGGGTATCTTGAGACAATGCTACAATTGTCTCATGTACACAGACAACCCTCTCCTCCTCCCAACAAACACAAATACATGTGAGAGATGCAACTATATAGCTAAACTGGAGGCTGAACTCTCTCAACTCAGGGCTGGCATGACCAGACAGGAGGAGATGGTAACCACACACACAACAATCCCAGTCCCACATAGACCTACCACAACTGCAAACCAAAAACATAAAAACACAAAGACATAATCGGAGGCTCTAATAAAAAAACTTACCAGAACAACAGAGGCTCCCAAAGCAGACATCCAAAAATCCACCACTTCAAAACAAAACACATGCAACACATACTTCAATAAATCAGTGTGTCAACCAATCACAGCCCTTAAGGCCAAACACCATGCCTGATACACTAGTAATAGGTGACTCTATAGTCAGACACACTGATGTCCCGCTGACCAGGCTGAACAAGGAGAGGGTGACTGTGAGCTGTCTATCGGGAGCTAGGATCCGCCACATAACACACACACTCAAGTCACTCCAAAGCAAGTACAAATATGACTCCGTCATTGTCCATGCTGGTGTGAATGACCTGAGACGTACCTCCCTGGACTACATGAAAAGAGACATATAGGAGCTCTCCAATTATGTAGCCCAGGCTGGTATGACCCTGACCCTGGGCAGCATCTTGCCCTCACCAAGAATGATACCACAATACAAAGACAAGATGATCAGCTTTAATAATTGGCTCAAGTACTGGTGTCATTCTAAGGGGATACAATGTCTGTCTGCCTGGGATGACATGTTGGACAAGCCACGCTGCTTCGCAAGGGATGACTTACACCTGTCACCACTGGGCTTCTGGATATTGGCTAAAGCTCTTGCCACCCCCATAGTGCCTTTTTTAGGCAAGGCTCAAAAGACAAACCCACCTCCTTAGAAAACAAAAATGGAAAAATCTAAGGGTAATGCTGCTCAACGCCAGAAGTCTAAATCTCAAGATGCAGGCACTTGATGCACTCCTCAGCATGGAGAACATCGACGTCTGTGCAGTAACTGAAACCAGGTTCAAGGCTCCTGAGAGCACCCCAGCGCTACCAGGCTATACATCGTATCATGCTTTTCGGCCCCAAAACCCGGGCCGAACCACAAAGGGAGGGGGAGTGTCCATATTCATCAAGGACACCCACACCTCCAGGTTAGTAGCAACACATGAAGCATCAGAGACCATACAGGTGCAACTAACCATAGGCAAAACTGCTATACAACTGGTAGTATGTTACAGACCACCCTCCCAATCTCAAGAACCCCACTCAGCCTTCCTGAAGACATTGGAGGATATGAATGTATCACAAAATACCATCATACTGGGAGACTTCAACTACCCAAACATAGATTGGGTACATTATTCTAGCCCTAATACCCTAGCCCAAAGGTTCCTGGAATTCATAAATTCAAATGCACTGGAACAACTAGTCACCTCTCCCACTAGGGAGATAATATACTAGACCTGATCATCACAAACATGGGGACAATATGCTCCACACCAGAAGTATACCCCTCACTAGTGAGATCTGACCACAAACTAATCACCCTGGATATACATATCCCACCTCCACCCCCAGCACAAAAGACCACAGTGAAAAACTTCTCAAAAGCAGACTTCACTCTTCTTAAGACTGAGATGGTATCCTTTAAGCCCACTGTGCCAGTGGATACCACATCCCACAATGCCGAATCCTTCACAAATGCTTTCTATGGACATCTCCAAGAATGCATGGATCATGCAATCCCAAATAAATCCAAGTCCCTCACCACCAAAGGCAAGCGTCCTGTCTGGTGGACCTCAGCCATTAAAAAATTGTATAACAAAAGAAGGAAGCTACTGCACGTCAGAGCAAAATCCCATGAAGGGAAGACATCTCTGATCAACATTAGCAGAAAACTACGTTCTCTCATAAAAACATCCAAGGCCAACTTTGAGAGAAAAATTGCTAACGACACTAAAGATAACCACAAAGCCTTCTTCAGCTATGTTAGAAACCTGGGCGGAAACCCTCAGATATGCTCAGAGTTGGTTCACAACAACAAAAAATACACTGAACCCACAGATATTGCCAACATTTTGGCTGACAGGTTCAGAGCAAATTTCTCCCCTCCCTCACCCCCAAAAGAAGAAATACTTATCCCAGCTGAATGTAATCTCCCTGTCATCGCAGATGTCCAAGTGAGAACCACCCTAAACAAAGCTAAAAACACAGCCTCAATGGGACCTGACGGTATCCCGGGTTGCGTGTTACTTGAACTCCAAGAGGAGCTAAACCCACACATAAAAATGCTATTTAACCTTAGCCTTACTTCGGGATATGTACCTGAACACTGGCGTACAGCAACAGTGGTCCCACTCCACAAAGGGGGTGCCTCTACAGACCCTGGAAACTACTGCCCCATAAGCTTAACCAGTCTGGTCTGCAAATCTATGGAAAGAATCATTATGGAACTCATAAACAGAGACATAGGGGACCTACAGACACTTGACCCCACCCAGTTCGGCTTTGTAAAGGGCAGATCCTGCCTTTTGAACCTGGTTGACTTTTTCGAAACAGTCACTAGAGCCATTGATGAGGGCAAAGCAGTCCATACAGCCTACCTGGACTTGGCTAAGGCCTTAGACATAATACCCCACTCAGGCATCATAGATAAGCTCAACAGCTTAAACGTAAACCCTTATGTCACTAGATGGGTTGCAAACTGGCTAAAGGACAGAACCCATAAAGTTAAAATCGCTGGAGCAATGTCAGACTCAAAGCCAGTCACAAGTGGTGTCCCACAGGGATCTGTCCTGGGACCCCTCTTGTTCGGCATTTATTTCTCAGATGTTAAAGCAAACATGTGAGGGCTGTGGCTGACAAAGTTCACAGATGACTGCAAACTAGGCACCATAGTCGATACACCAGCGGACACATGCATCCTACAAAAAGGCCTCACAGAAACGGACAACTGGTGCCAGAGTCACGGCCTTAAACTAAATGCCAAAAAATGTATAGTCATCCCCTTTGGGAAAAACAAAGTACCCACAAATTATCACATAGACAGCAACCCACTGGGTACGGAGAAAGTAATCAGAGACCTAGGGACCCAAATCGACAGCGACCTCTCATTTGACACCCACGTTGCCAAAGTGGTCAGAAAAACATTCTACCTTGCACACCTCATCATGAAGGGATTCACATCCAGATCCAAGGATGTCATTGTACTCCTATACTCCTCCCTCATCAGTCCCATGATTGAGTACAATGCCCCATTTGGTATGTACCTCACCCGGCATTTGCAACAGCTGGAGAGACCACAAAAGTACCTCACCAAGAGGATCAAGGGTCTCCAACATATGTCTTATTCTGCCAGACTAAAGAAACTTCAGCTCTATTCAGTAGCATACCGCCTGCTCAGAGGTGATCTCTGCCTGACGTACAAGGCCATGTCCAATCAGGATCTGATGGACATGCTCCACCTCAAAAAATCCAAATCCATCAGGACCATGAGAGCTAAAGGCTTAAACCTAGGCACAAGTATGAATAGGACATGCTGGAGGGATAGATTCATAACCCAGAGGCTTCCCATGTTTTGGAACAAGATCCCAGTTCGTATTAGGCAGAGCCCCTCACTGACTCTCTTCAAGAGAAATCTTGATGAGTGGATGGGAGATCATAAGTTTACCCCAGGGGTCACATCTGTGTCACTGCTAGACAGGGGCACAGTAAACTAATTCTATTATATAAGGGGACATTCATTGTGTCACTACTAGACAGAGGCACAGTATTCTAAATTTATTCTGTACATTTTTTGTACCATTTCATGGGGTGGCAAAAGCCACATCACTATGGCTAGGCTTACAAATGCCCCAGGGCAGATAGCCTAGTACTATACTATGAAACTATGAAACACCTTGGGGAATCATGGCCGCATGTACGAACAGGTCAGGCACAGAGCAACTGACCTGATTCAGCGTGCACAGCAATGGGCTACTGCAGTGGTAAGGGACTGTTCCACTACTGGTGGGGGGCCAGCCAGAGAGGCCCCACTTACAGCAATGGAGGAGCTCCTTGCCAACCTTGGGGTGGCCCACAGAAAACAACCACTATAAGATGTAGCTGTCATGAAGTTGTGTGCCACCCAGGAAACCAGCGAGTAGAATCCAGGTAAGGTAAAAATCCACATCAGTGTACTAAGGTTACATTTCAACCACGTAGTAACAGTCTTTAGATGCAGATTTCATTACAAAATAGAGCACTGGGGGTTTAGTAATGCACACATGAGCCCATTTCAGGTGAAGAATAGCAAATAGTGTAATATCATAGTGTAGACTGTACCTGTGTATACATGTAGCATTGCTCCTGGACCGATGGCTATTGTGAAGCTGCTGACAATATCTCTCCCTCACATTACCTAAGTAACTCTCATCAACACAAGGCAGAGCAGCCTGAGGCTGGTAAGTATGAGATATTTCTGTTGTGGCTTACCAGTACCCCAGGCATTTTAAGGTCATGCATGTGGCCGTGCACTGAATTGTGATAGTCAGCAAATTGCATGTATCTACAAGATCACCTGTGGTGGGGTTCACTGCATGATATCACAGGGGCCAATTTGCATGAGATGTCTGATATCAGTAGCATAACTCACAAACCTGGTATTGCAGGACATCTGGATAATGATTGGGAAAATGTGGGGACAGAGTGCCAATAGTAGGGACATGTTGTATACAGTACTGTGAAACAGTGATAATATAAAAAGTGTACACACATGTCACAAACCCAGGTATGCATGAGATATGACAATGTAAGCACAATACACAAGACAAAAGCTTTGCAACCTGTCATGTGACCTGTAATATGTACAATACAAATGTGAAACATGCAGCTCTGTTAGGGGAACATGTATGTGGAGTGGAAACAGTTCAAGAAGCTATATGCATATGTGTGGACAGGAGGAAGCTCATACTGGGGTATATCAGCATGTGATACAACCACAGCAGTTGATCAGATTGGGTACACAGCTGCCATCAATCATGGACTCCTGCAGTACCTGCATATGTCAGCTCACATACCAGGATTATCCCAACACAGACCCACAGTTTCCTGCAATAGCAAAAGTCATGGTTTGCATACAGCCTAACATGCTGCAAAGGGATTGAACACTATAGACACATACACACAGCATTGCATATGCCATGGAACACAGTGCAGATAGTCATCAAAAGGTGTACAAGAGATGGTGCAACAGTGACAGTTTGAAGAAGTGGACATCCCTACACACATGTTGGGAAAGTCATCCCAGAAATGTCCAGGGAGACTGCCATGAGCTATACAGTAACAGTGAAGGGGTATCAGACATCAATGGCAAGTACTGAGTGTGTACTGCCTGTGGCAACAGTCTTCCATGGACTCCACATGTCTTGGGTATAGGGTGTGTCTTGACGATAGCAGCTATTCCTCACAACACACCA
>NC_056739.1:1438872811-1438975311 GCF_019279795.1 Protopterus annectens
TTTACTGACTACAATCATTAGAGTATGCTACTGCATTTATAAAGACAGAAAATGTGTGAGAAACACACCAAATCTAAGACTCCAGCCTCTGGCCAGTCTGCAGATAGCCCTACAGGTGAGAGTTTTCTCAACCACCTAACACTGTCATGCCAGACTTTAAATCATGGAGAACAGCCATATCCACACAAACCCTGTTAAACCAACATTACTTCAAATGTAGATTAGCAATACTTACATTCTGTTCCCATGTCTGGAACACCCCCCTCCAGTCTGTTGGCCTGTCTCCACAGTGTTTGTTGTAAGAGGTATTTCCAACTTCCCTATGTGAAGCTGTTTGTCATACACCCACATGAAGTCCTGCTCACAGTGAAGGAGAAGGGCCAACACCCACATGAAGTGTTTACTTATAGGCGTGTGTTTCCATGCAATTGGCTATAGGAATGATACCACAGGTGTTCCACATGCAATTAGCAGGTGGAGGACTCTAATTCATATACAGGCCATCAGCTGATCATGAGCATTACCTACCGATGTCAAGCTCCTGCCTATGCAAAACAGATGCATTTTTCCACATCTACCAGAGAGGGGGAGGAGAGACAGAGGGAAAGAAAGAAAGGATGAGAGAAAGAGCCAAGCATGTTTGTGTATGATCTGAGGGTGGAGAGAGATCTCTGGTTATTATAATAGTTTCCTATCTATACATTTATGGCTGTGGATTGTCTACAACAACCTCTATGGTGTTTGACAAATGATGGCCTTGTAATGTGACATTGGGACATATGGGTCCTCAATATGAAAATGTAGCAAAACCCACGCTGCAAGGGATCTTGTTATTACACAATCACACCAACATCCCCACAAGATATTGCTTACAAACACACACACACACACACACACACACACACACACACACACACACACACACACACACACTCACTTCCCAGTACTGTGTTTTAAACCCCTACCTAGTTATGTATTGGTACAATAGTGTTACACAGTTATTTCAGGCACCACAGAGATTATATGTTGAAGAGTTGTCTAAAGGTATCTCTGAAGGTGATTGTCATCAGCTGCAGTGCTAAAGGAGGGGAGAGGGAAGTGTAGAAAGTGTGAATGACCACAAAATCAGGTGTCAACAAAGACACGGGTCTATATCATATGAGCGAATTGCACAAATTGCAAATGCTCATAATAGCGAACGTACCAGAACTTGAACTTCCTATTTTAGGGCTGCACCCCCACACCCCCCGCTAAATATATATTCCAACTCTGAGATTGCACTACAGTGAGGAAAGGGCAAATATCCCATTCTTCACTGTACCGCAATCTCAAAAAATGCACTTTGAGGTCTGGTACGTTTGATATTATAAGCATTTGCAATTTGTGTGATTTGCTCATATGATATTGACCCAAAGACACACACATTATTACAGTTTCCAGGACTAGAACTCCTACCTAAATAGTTTGCTACATTATGGTATTATGCAGTTATTGCAAGTGCCACAGAGGTTATATATTAAAGAGTTGTCCAAAGTTACCTTTGAAGGTGAGTGACATCAGCTGCAGTGCTAAAGGAGGAGAGAGGGAAGTGAAGGAAGTGTTAGTGGCCACAAAATCAGGTGTCAACAAAGACTCACACACATTATCATAGCTGTTAGGACCAGGATTAGAACTCCGACTTAACTAGTTTGTTATACTACAGTATTACGCAGTTATCGCGAGCACCATGAAGCATAGAGGGCTGAGAGTTTGCCAAAGGGTTATTTCAAGGGGACTGACATCAGCAGGTGTACTAAAGAAGGGCAATGGCAGGTGTAGTGAGTGTGGATGGCCTCAAAATCATTCTTCTCCACACACATACACACACACACACACACGCACACACACGCACACACACACACACACACACACACACACACACACACACACACACACACACACACACACACAAACACACACTAAATCACAGTTGCCAGGACCAGGATTAGAACTCCTATCTAAATAATTTGCTACCCTACTACATGTAAGACACTGAAGAAGGATAGTTTGTATCTGAAACCTTTGTCATTTTATTAAAAGTTTATTGACATTGTGGAGTACTACTTTTTTCCTTTGCTCGAAGCTGTTTGGTTTGTACTCTCCACTTCACCACTGGCTCATATTTTTCTGCGATTTGTTGTACACTACAGCATTACACTGTTATCACGGGTGCCACAGAGCTTATAGGGCTGATGTTTGGCCAAAGTGTTGTTTCAAGGAGACTGACATCAGCAGGCATGCAAAAGTAGGGCAATGGCAGGTGTAGTGAGTGTGAATGGCCTCAGAATCATTCATCTCTCCACACACACACATGCACACACACACACACACACACACACACACACACACACACACACACACACACACACACACACACACACACAAACAAACACATTACCACAGCTGCCAGGACCAGGATTAGAACTCCTTCCAAACTAGTTTTCTATAGTACATTATTACACAGTTATCACAAGCGCTACAGAACTTACACTGTTGAGATTTGGTCAAAGGATTATTTCAAGGTGCCTGACATCAGCAGATGTGCTGAAGTAGGCCAATGGCAGGTGTAGTGATATGAATGACCTCACACACACTATCACAGTTGGTGGGACCCGGATTAGAATTCCTACCTAACTAGTCTGTTACACTACAGTATTACACAGTTATCATGAGTGTCACAGAGATTACAGGGCTAAGACTTTGCCAAAGAGTTATTTCAAAGTGACTGACATCAGTAGGCATGCTAAAGTAGGTCAATGGCAGGTGTAGTGAGTGTGAATTGCCTCAAAATCATTCATCTCCACACACACATTATCACAGCTACCAGAACCAGGATTAGAACTCCTACCTAACTAGTTTGCTACACTACAATATTATGCAATTATCATGACCACCAGAGATTACAGGGCTGAGATTTTGCCAAAGGGTTATTTCAAAGTGACTGACATCAGCAGGCATGCTAAAGTAGGCCAACGACAGGTGTAGTGCTGTGAATGGTCTCAAAATCATTATATCCACACACAAACACACGCTACCACAGTTGCCAGGACCAGGATTAGAACTCATACCTAATTAACTTGCTACCCTACAATATTGTGCAGTTATCAAGGGGGTGCCACAGAACTTATAGGACTGAGATTTGGTCAAAGGGTTATATCAAAGTGACTGACATCAGCAGGGGTGCTAACATGAGCAAAGGGAAGTGCAGTGTGTGTGAATGGGCCATAAATCATTCCTCTGGAGACACACACACTCAGTCCCACAAAACTTTACATTTGACAGGACTGAGTATACAAATGCTACATGAATACTGATTTGTACTATTGTGTTACACAGTTATTACAAGCACCACAGACACTATAGGGCTGAGGGCTAACAAAAGAAATGTGCGCAGTGATTGACATCAGCACATCATGTGATATCAGCCAATTGGATGTGTAGTGGGTGGGAGAGGCCTCATAGTGGAATTCTCTCTGTCACTGACTGTCTCTCTCTCTTCCCCACATCTGTGTGTGTGTGTGTGTGTGTGTGTGTGTGTGTGTGTGTGTGTGTGTATGTTTGACATATTATAGTGTCTTGGTCTTGGATATGTGAGTATTCTTATCCAATGTGTGTATGTGAAGCATGAATGGTATACAAATTGGTGTCTGTGCAGAGACCTCTGCAAATGACAGATATGTATACTCCACTGCATTGTTAGACATGGGCTTCATTTCTCGAAGTGCAGGAGCATGCCCAGTATGACCTTATGTATTGAGAGTGTGAATCCATTCCAGGTAGGGTTGTACTCCAGTCCAGGGTTTTGTGTTCTACACATACAGCTAGCAACCTGTTTCTGCAGGATATCTGTAGATAGGTTGACAATATGGAGTCACAATGGGCGACAGATAGGGGGATACTGTAATTATTGTTATATGTGCTGCTTGTGTTACATGGTTGGTGTTAACAGAGATATTCAGACATATGTACTGTTTTACACTGTAATCTATTATATCATCAACTACTGACAGATATAATTATTTGCTCACGGTTATTTACTGGGAAATACAAGATGAATGAAGCTGAGTCCAGTATTGTGGTCCACAGCCTACACATTCTTGCACACTCCATTCTGGAGGGGTAGCTATAGACACTTGCCTCTGGGTCCATGTAAATGGTCCAGCACCTTGGTACCATGGTGTCTGAAGATCCCCTTCTTGTACATATATCAACTTAACAGAATGGCCATATCCTGCTGTGGCCATACCTCTCAGCTGTACAGATTCACCCAGGTTACCCAGAGGCAGGGTTTATATATCTGTTCAGTTCCCCTTCACATTGTGGTTTACGAGCAGGTTTTTAGCCACCCATTACTGAGTTTGCAGGCAGGGGTACTATGGGCACACAGCAGAGTTTCAGACTTCACACACTCCATGACGTCCATCCGTCTACACCCCCACTCTGTTATTCTATCCGCTTCCTAACATTATGCAAGCAATATCTGAGAAGTATCCCTATTGTTGACCCTTCACCCCGGTGGTATTTATGGATTGGTGCACATTTCATGCAGTGGGACATGGGATTTGTCAAAATGGCCTTGCATTTGTGTTCTGTTCACTGTGTTAGGTTGTCAGTTGTAATCTTATGAGATACCATACATTGGCACTATGGGTGAGGCACTAGTCTTTGACAGAGGACTGTAGGCCATTTGGTAGTGATGCAGGCCATCTGTAGAAGGCCACTGCATTCTGTCACTCCTACTTTTCCAGGCTGTGAGCCAGTGGATTCCCCTGGGGTGACAGGGTAAGTGTGCAAGGTGTTAATGGCAATAGTTCCTGTCCATATTGATCCATTAGTCTGGATGCAGGCAGGGTGCTGCTTACAGCTAGGGACACGCCTGCATAGGACAGCTCTTCAGCATGCTGCATTCTGTGGGTATTCCCATATAGAAGTGGGGTCATACTGTACTTATTCCCCACAGCAAGGATATGACCTGTGATAAACCAGTGGCTGATGGTGGGGTGAGCTGAGTGCATGTGTTGTATGGAAGCTACTTGCAGCTAAATCACAGATATACCTGGGACATTCCCCTTATGCTGCCTTGTGCAGGGACATAGGCAGTCTCTCATTACTTCATAATTGTGGCTTTTGTGGTCTGCCAGTGATTGGCCAGACAACATCAGTATACTACACAGACAACTAATGTGCTGCTAACCTGTCTGTAAAATTCCAATGTTGTGTGAAGCTGACAGTTAAATTTCATGCACTCTGTCTAGGGTACTTCCACCTGTGTACTGTGTGTATGTATGGGCCCACATTTATGGCATGTCCATCTTTCAGACGGTGACAGATATTGACATCTGGACAGTTAGTATGGATGACTGCTGACATGTATTGCTGAGAAGCATCGTGTTTGGCACTGCAGTTGTCAGAACATGGCCCTGTCAACCACAGTACTGCCCACAGGCCACCAAGATGCAACTCTCCATGTCTACATGCTGACCACTTCCAGACAATATTGAACACACAACAGCCTAACACACAGACCCCTGCATATTGTACACATACAACAATCTATCCTGTAGATTTGTCCAGCCTGGGTAATCTGTGCTCCAATGATACTACTCCTCACACTTATATGTTACTGCATTTCTACATAGGATTGTGGGGGGGGGGCACCTGACAACATTAAACTGTACTATGACTGCACTGGTATGTCAGGTACTCTGTTGGCTTCCACATCATTTTGTATTCTGACCTATCATGCAGACTGGAAGCATATCAGCGGAGTACAGATCTTACCCTTCAGAACTACATACAACTACCATACCTGTTGCAGTCTGTCTGTGTAGGTCTGGAGGGGGGAGGGTGTTCACCATTCCCATCAATTGGAGGCCTTAGGCCAGCCTTTCTTTATGGTCATCTACACCTGTCCTGCTGGCTGAGGCTGGTGGTGGGCATGTATGTGAGCCTCACTGACATACATGTGTGTGTCCTATGGACACACATTTGGGCCACCACATGTACTGCAGTGGGATTTGTCACCTTGTCTAGTGTGTTGACACCAGTATTTGTTATGGATTTCATGCTGCCCATATAGGTGTCCAGTATCTGCTGCCATCCCATTCAGCCACCCGATTCCCTTGCATGCTCGCATCCATACTGTAGATACAACAATCAGAACGTACTACTCCATTCAGTAATTGATAGGAAGAATGACTTACCTTGTGGCTAGGCCAGTATTGAGGATGGTGCTGAGGGGATGACTATGTTGGATGCACATAGTACACTCCCTATACATGGAAAAGCACAGGTAGTGTCATGTTTGGCATGTCTTTTACTGTATATGCGAGTCAGAGAGAGGTGTCATTCCCTGGTTCCCTACCGTGTCAGTGCATGTGCTATGCATTGCCTGTTTGCCAAGGCCTGGGCATACTGGGCATGCCTTCTTCTGCCTACATGGGCAGGCTCAGGTGGTTCCTCCTCTAAGTCCCTATGCGCCTGTGATGGCCTTGGCAATGGTGGGGGGCTTTGTGGCCTTGCCCTGTGCTGTTCCTGCTGCAGCTGTTTCCACAGGATCATATTGTGTAGCATGGCACATACTATGAACATTTGTGTACATGTAGCTAGGGAGTACTGCAAGGATCTACCAGATATGTCCAGGCAGCGGAACCGTGACTTGAGCATCCTAAACACATGCTCTATTATGATTCTGGTTTGTGCATGTGCCTCATTATGGAGTTCTTGTTCAGGTGTGTGGGCATTTCTGAGGGGTGTCATCAGCCACTGCTCCAGTGCATAGCCAGCACCCCCTACTAGGTGGCCATATGGGATGTCCCCACTGGTAAATGACTGGTACAGCTGTGTCATATGCCAGATGTGGGAGTTGTGATAGCTTACAGGGCTGCCAGCACACACAGTCAAGATAATTCCCTAGTCATCACACATGACCTGGCAGTTGATGGAAGGGAAGCCCTTGGGGTTTATGTAGACACTACCCTGCTCACCAGGTGGTGCTTTGATGTGTATGTGCGTTCAGTCTATAGCACCCAGTACCTCAGGGTATTCTGCTAATTGGTGGAAGAGACACATACTGCTGGTCAACACCTCACTGGTGATGGGGAAATATATGTGCTCACCAGCATGTGCTGACATGGCTTCCAGAAACTGGTGGAGTACCCTGGATGCTGATGCTTGTGAGATCCCCATGATATCCCTAGTTTCCCTTTGGAAGCTACATGTGGCTAATATTCTTAAGCCTACAAATACCTTGGTATCCACTGGGATGGGTTCCCCTCTGTTGGTTCTGTGTGTGAGGCGGGGTCAGCATAGCTCAACAATTTGCTGTACAATGTCCCTGTCTACCCTATAGTGTTCCACTATCTCCAGCTCATGTAGGCCCTGGTAGGTTACCCTGTGTCTGTACACTCTACTCCTTCTCCTCACTGTGGGATGATCATCAGCATTCACATCTTCACCACCATCAGCGTCTTGCACATATTGATGTATGAGAGTGACAGCAGCCCCTATCATTTTGTTAGTTTTGTCAGGTAAACTTTCCCCATCTGTGTACACCGGTGGTGTAGAGTTTGTGGGAAAAAACAGAGTGAAAGGGGTTTGCATAGCTTATAGTAGTGTGCTGGGCTGGGCCGCTTCCTGTGTAATTGGCTGATTCTGATGCATTTCATCTGCCAGCTATGCTAGTTCTCCTTGATTGCCTTCCTACTGCTGTTTTCCCTTTGCATTGCCTTCTAGTTTAAGTCCCGAGCTGCACCATGCATACCCAGTGCTCACATGTGAACTGAGCTGCTATTTCCTGTTGTTTTTTTTTTTTGTTTGTTTAAAGCCTGGTGCATGGCACACACACTTATTTAGGCAGGGAAAACAGTGCTTAACAATGTGAGATACATCCCCCTTCCTTAGCTCTGCTTAGCTAAAAGCAAACACGGGCCGCAGGGCTCCATTAAGTTTACACTAAGCATGACACACCCCCTACTGAAGTCATCCTCTTGTCCTGCCTACATGGTTCCCTATTCCTGCAGCTGCACAATTAGGTGCAGGCTTCAAGTAGGTAGAAATCTGTGATTCATTATAGGTCCCTTCATTTGCATACCCCAGTGTGCAGTTCCATAGTTACAATTCCCAAGCACACCCTTTCCCTTGGTAACCAGTGCTCCCTTGTCTTGTTTACATTCTGCCTGCCATTGACTATAATGGCAGAATGCACATTACTTTTAAATGGCATTTTTTCCTTTTTTTTTTAATTTTATTTTTGGCACCCCCATGTTTGCGTGCCGCTGCCCTTAGCCTAAACAGGCAAGATCGGCCAAAAAAAATAAAAGTTTTATTTTTACAAAACATATGTTTCTTTTAATGCCAGTGGCCTTATATTTGGCTGTTGGCTTGTCTGTTATACATAATACATGCTTTTACGAGCTGTCATGGCTCTGTTTTGTCAGATGCAAAAATGTATTTGGCTACTATCCGAATACATTTTTGCACTAACACTGTTCCTATACGGTATCCGTTCAGCTTGCTGGATCACAAAATCACCTCATTTGCATGGTTTTCACCAGCAAATGAGGTGATTTTCATACTGAATGGAATTCCATGCAGGAACATATAGGGCCACTCGTGCACGTGAAAACGGCCCTATCCTGGATCACACTGTAGACATATTGCGTGCAGGAGCAGCTATACTGTCTCTGCATGGAATTTGGCCATTCATGAATCTGGCCCTTTATGTTTCATATACCTCTTTCAAAGTTCATCAGATGGGGCCTTTGTTTCACTGCGGGTACAGCCCATTACCCCCATTAATTCAGGGAAGTGAGCTATAGCATAAACAGCCTACATGGTGTTTCCTCTCTTCTATGGGGTACATGAGAACCATAGATTTTCCCCATAGGTTACTGAATGATCCCTGTAGCTAATACATGTACAGCCAGACATAGGTTTATAGGTTCATAGGTAGGTACTAGGCTATCGGCACTAGGGCCTATACAAGTCTAGTGTTAACAATTCTCTGGCTATTGCTTCCCACAAATATTTACTTTCCTGGACCCCTGTCTAGCAGGCTACTGATGTGTTCCCTGGGGTGAATTTCCTATCTCCCATCCAATCGTCAAGGTCCAGAGTATGGAGAGCCTATTCCAGAGTATGGAGAGTCTCTGGGTCAGGAACCTATCCTTCTAGCATGTTTTATTCATCATGATGACAAGGTTAAGATCCATGGAGCATGTGGCTTGGAGGGATTGGGATTTCTTTAAGTGTAGCATGTCCAACAACTCTGTGCTTGACATGGCCTTGCATGTTAGGCAGAGATTGCCTCTGAGTAGGGGATATGCATCAGAGTATAAGTGGAGTTTCTTTAAATGGTCAGCATAAGACATCTGCTTTAGGCCTGTGATTTTTTTGTGAGGTATTTCTGTGGCCTTTCTAGTTGTTGCAGATGTCTTGTGAGGTACATACCAAATGGGGCATTGTATTCTATAATGGGTCTAATGAGGGATGAGTACAGAGGGATAATGACCTCCTTTTTTCTGGATGAAAAGCCCTTAGTGATGAGGTGTGCCATGTAGAAGGCTTTTCTAACTGTTGTGGCTATGTGGTTATCAAAGGTGAGACCACTGTCTACCTGTGTTCCTAGGTCTCTTATCACACTTTTGGTGTTTAGTGTACTGCCACCTATGTGGTAGTTCACAGGTATGGGTTTTTCCCAGAGGGGATAACTATACATTTTTTGGTATTTAGCTTGAGCCCATGGCTCTGGCACCAGGCATCTGTTTTAGTAATGCCCTTTTGTAATATATCCACATGATTTGGGGATTCAGTAATGGCTCCCAGCTTGCAGTCATCTGCAAATTTTGTAAGCCAGAGACCCTCAGTGTTGGGCTGTACTTCAGAGAAGTAGATGCCAAACAAGAGTGGTCCTAGGACAGAACCCTGCAGTACACCACTTGTCACTTGTCTGGAGCTGGATTTGGAGTTGGCTACTTTGACAGTGTGTGTTCTGTCAGTAAGCCAATTTGCCACCCATCGAGTGACATAGGGATTAATGCCCAGCTTAGTAAGTTTATCTATGTTTCCAGAGTTGGGAATAGTGTTGAAAGCCTTGGCAGGTCCAAGTAGGCTGTGTGAACCACCTTACCCTCGTCCACAGCTCTGGGGACTGATTCAAAAAAGTCAGTCAGGTTCAGGAGGCAAGATTGGTCCTCCACAAACCCAGACTGGGTGGGGTCCAGTGTTTGAAGGTTGCCAATGTCTTTGTTTATAAGTCCCATGATAATATGTTCCATGGCCTTGCAGATCAGGCTCGTCAGACTGATGTGACGATAGTTCCTAGGATCCAAAGTGGATCCCCCCTTGTGGAGTGGGATGACTATAGCTGTGCACCACTCTGTGGGCACAAAGCCTGAGGTGAGGATATGCTTAAACATGACACATAGGTGAGGTACCAGTTCATCTTGTAGTTCATGCAATACACAGCCCAGGATGTCATCTGGTCCCATGGATGCTATATTCTTGGATTTGGAGAGTGTGGTTTTTGAGTGGCCATGATTATCAGAATTTGGCATTCTTTTGGTATTGAGATGGGCCCTTTAGGGGATGAGAGGGGGTGAAGTTGGCACTGACTCTATCTGCCAGGATATTGGCAATATCCTTGGGATCAAAATATCTATTGCCATTCTGCTGTAGCTCAGAGCAGATCTGAGTATTGTCATTTATATTCTTGACATAGATATACAATGCCTTGTGATTGTCTTTGGAATCTTTGACAATTTTGTTTTTGTAACCAGCTTTGGAAGATTTTATGAGGGATCTCAGCTTTCTACTGAGGCTGGTAAGGGAATTTTTTGAATCCTGGGTTCTTCCTCTATTCTGCAACAGTTTCTTCCTTCTGTTGTACAGCTTGTTTATGGCATGGGATCACCAGATTGGCTTCCTTTTTTAGAGGACAGTGTCTTGGTTCTATATGGGATGGTTCAGTCCATGCACAAGTGAATGTGCTCATACAGCACCTTAGTGTAGGATTCAGCAGTTGAACTTCCAGTTCCCATCTGCATGGGTGTCTTGAAGTTTGTTACTTCTGACTTGAGAAGCATGAAGCTGGCTTTTGGAGAAGTTTTTTTTACGGAGGTTTCCTTAAAGGGGGTGGGGGTGGGATGTGGATGTCAAGGGTGATCAGCTTATGGTCTGATCTGACAAATGAGGGGGTGACCACTAGTGTGGAGCATCGATCTCCCATGTTGGTAATGACCAGGTCTAGAATATTGGTACCCCTGGTGGGACTATGATTTAGTTGCTCTAGGGCATTGGAATTTATGAATTCCAAGAACCATTGAGCAAAGGTGTTGGTACAGGAGTAGTTTTCCCAGTTAATAGCAGGGTAGTTGAAATCATCCAGTATAAGGGTTTGTTTGGTTGTATCTTAACATTTTCCAGTATGTTTAGAAAGGTGTAGTGAGAATCTTGGGGCATGGTCGAGGATCTGTAGCAAGCTAGTTTGTATTGCAGGCTTACCTAGTGTTAGTTGCACCTGGAGAATTTCAGATGTATTGTGTTGTGCAACCAGCCTGGAGGTGTGAATATCCTTGGTGAATATGGACACTCCTCCACCTTTAGTGTTTCGGTCCTGGTTTGATGGTCAAAAAGTGTGGTATGAGTTGTAGCCTGGTATTGCAGGGGTGATCTCTGGAGTTTTGAAGCAGGTCTCAGTTACTGCACAGATATCAATGTTCTCCATTTTTAGGAGAGCCTCGAGAGAGTGCATCTTGAGGTTTAGACTTCTAGCACTGAGTAGCATTACCTTCAGATTTTGCTTGCTTGTACCCATTATGGTGGTAGTTTTGTCCTCCAAACCTTGCCTAAAAAAGGCACTATAGAGGCGGCAAGAGCCTTAGCCAATAACCTGAATCCCAGGGGTGACAGGTGCAAATCATCTCTTGCAAAACATCATGGTTTGTCGATCATGTCATCCTAGGCAGACAGATACTGGTTCCCCTTTGAATGACACCAGAAGCTTAGCCAATTATTGAAGTCAGTCATTTTGTCCTTATACTGTGGTATCATTCTGGGTGATGGCAGGATGCTACTCAGGGCTAGGTCATACCTGCCTGGGCTACATGATCCGAGAGCTCTTCCATGTCTCTCTTCATGTAGTCCAGGGAGGTATGTCTCAAGTCATTCACTCCAACATGGACAATGACAGAGTCATATTTGTACCTGTTGTGGAGTGACTTGGGTGCATGCGTTATGTGGTAGATCCTGGCTCCCGACAGGCAACTAACTGTAATCTTCTCCTTGTTCAACCTGGTGAGTGGGACATCAGTGTGCCTGACTATAGAGTCACCTATGACTAAAGAGTTGGGTACGTTGTCTTGCCTTAGGGGCTGGTGTTGTGAGCTATGTGATGCTTTGGTTGTGTTTGGGGGTGGCATTTGTTTACATTTCAGCTTTGGAGGTCCTTGTTGCCTGGGCAGGTTAATGTTAAGAGCCTCTGCAAATGTGGGTTTTGTGTTGCTATGTGTGGGTTTTGTTGGTGTGGGTTTTGAAGGACTATGTGTTGTTTGAGGATTTATGTGGGTGTTAACCTTCTCCTCTTGACTGCCTAGCACAATCTTGGCTGGAGAGAGCTTTCCTTCCAGTTTGGCTATGTAAGTGCATCTCTCACAGGTTGTAGTGGTAGGAGGAGACAGTTGCCTGTGTACATGAAGCAATTGCCGCATTGTCCCAGTATGCTCAGATTCACCAAGTGGACAGGAGATATCACTGGAAGCTGATGCTTGGACATGCCTGTTTAGGTGCTTTCTTTGTGTAGTACAAGAACTGTTTCCCCTTACTTTTTGGCAAGGTACTTGCAGTTGTTGGCTGTCTAGTGCCTATGACTATTTTCTCCTTACTACCAATGAGAGGTGAGTGCTTGTAACAAATTAAGGCTTCCTAGTGCTTTTTAGTGAGTTTTAGAGCAAGTGCTAGTCACAGGTATACAGATCTTAGTGCTACTGCTGATAAACTAGCTAGTTCTAAGGGAAAAATCAAAGAGCAGACTTTCTGGGACCGGGAATGGTTTAAGCTTAGCCATGCAGTGCTGTGCGGTACCCAAATGCGCGCAAATGCACGTATTTAAGCCAGAAAGTTGAAAGAGATAGAAATCAGCCCAAAATGGCCAACAACATTGCAATTTCAGAGCTGGAAACCATTCCTCTAGTGTTAGATAGGCAGTGCAATGCTCTCACTCTCACTGGTAAGCAGTAGGACCTTTCTCTACCACAACAAGGTCTGGGTAGCTCTGAACACTGAAACTAAAGTCCTGAAATCAGCAAAGCCTGGAAACCAGACTATTCTAGTTAGAAATGGCAGGAAATTAGCAAACAAGATATATATTTTTTGTTAAATTATGCTAAACAATGCAGTTATACAGTAAATAAGCACAGACAGGCTAATGCACTTGCATGTATAGCCCAGAACAGCAAACTCAATTAAAACTTTGCAAAATTAGAAATTTGAAAATTTAAATGTTTTAATTAAAGCAAGACAAGTGCACGACTGGAAAATGACTTACAGGCAGAAATACAGTGAAATAAGTAGCAAGTCTACTTTTTAAGCTTTCTGAGAAGTGTAGGTAATAGAAACCAAATAGAGACCAAAATCAGCAAAAATTCGAAAATTCAGCCAAATGTACTTGCAGTTAGCACAAAAGTCTCTCTTTCTTGTTTCTGGTGCTGTAGTACTCTTCAGGATGCCCAAACAGGATCTGCTGATCAAAAACAAGCTCAAACACATGCAAACATGTGTATTTATGCCAGAAAGGTGAAAGGGATAGAAATTAGTCCAAAATGGCCAATAAAATTGCAATTTCAGAGCTGGAAACCACTCCTCTAGTGTTAGATAGGCAGTGCAATGCTCTCACTCTCACTGGTAAGCAGTAGGACCTTCCTCTACCACAACAAGGTCTGGGTAGCTCTGAACACTGAAACTAAAGTCCTGAAACCAGCAAAGCCTGGAAACTGGACTATTCTAGTTAGGAAAGGAGGCACATTAGGAAACAAGATAGATTTTTTGGAGGGATAAATCAGAATAAACAATGTAGTTATACAGTAAATAAGCACAGAAATGGGTAATGCACTTGTGTGTGTAGCACAGAACAGTAAACTCAATTAAAACCTTGCAAAATTAGAAATTTGAAAATTTAAAATTTTTAAATAAAGCAAGGCAAGTGCACAACTGGAAAATAACTTACAGGCAGAAATACAGTGGAATAAGTAGCTAGTCTACTTTTTAAGCTTTCTGAGAAGTGCAGGTAATAAAAACGACCCAAATCACCCAAAATTAGAAAATTCAGCAAAAAGTACTTGCAGTTAACACAAAAAGTCTCTCTTTCTCATTTCTGGTGCTGTAGTAGTATGCAGGATGCCCAAACAGGATCTGACGAGCTAAAACAACCTCAAACACATGCAAACATGCATATTTATGCCAGAAAGTTGAAAGGGATAGAAATCAGCCCAAAATTACCAATAAAATTGCAGTTTCAAAGCTGGAAACTACTCCTGTAGTGTTAGATAGGCAGTATAATGCTTCCACTCTCACTGGAAAGCAGTAGGACCTCCCTCTACCACAGCAAGGTCTGGATAGCTCTGACCACTGAAACTACAGCCCTGAAACCAACAAAGCCTGGAAACTGGACTATTGTAGTTAGAAAAGGCAGGACATTAGCAAACAAGATAGATTTTTTTTTGTGTGTGTGTTTTTTTTTTTTTTGGTTAAATCAGGCTAAACAATGCAGTTATATAGTAAATAAGCACAGAAAAGCTAATGCACTTGAGTGTATAGCCCAGAACAGTAAACTCAATTAAAATTTTGCAAAATTAGAAATTTGAAAATGTACATTTTTTTAAATAAAGCAAGGCAAGTGCACAACTGGAAAATTGCTTACAGTCAGAAATACAGTGAAATAAGTAGCTAGTCTACTTTTTAAGCTTTCTGAGAAGTGCAGGTAATAAAAGCGACCAAAATCAGCATAAACTAGAAAATTCTGCAAAAAGTACTTGCAGTTAGCACAAAAAGTCTCTCTTTCTCATTTATGGTGCTGTAATAATCAGCAGGATGCCCAAACAGGATCTGCTGAAATAAAACAAACTCAAACATGTGCAAACATGCATATTTATGCCAGAAAGTTGAAAGGGATAGAAATCAGCCCAAAATGGCCAATAAAACTGCAATTTCAGAGCTGGAAACCACTCCTCTAGTGTTAGATAGGCAGTACAATGCTCACACTCTCACTGGTAAGCAGTAGGACCTCCCTCTACTACACCAATATCTGGATAGCTCTGAACACTAAAACCAAAGTAAAGAAACCAGCAAAACCTGGAAACTGGACTATTCTAGTTAGGAAAGATGGGAATTTAGCAAACAAGACAGAATTTTTTTTGGTTAAATCAGGCTAAACAATGCAGTTATGCAGTAAATAAGCACAGAAAGGCCAGTGCACTTGTGTGTATAGCCCAGAACAGTAAACTCAATTAAAACTTTGCAAAATTAGAAATTTGAAAATGTAAACTTTTTAAATAAAGCAAGACAAGTGCACAACTGGAAAATGACGTAAAGGCAGAAATACAGTGAAATAAGTAGCTAGTCTATGTGTTAAGCTTTCTGAAAAGTGCAGGTAATAAAAATGACCAAAATCAGCAAAAATTAGAAAGTTCAGCAAAATGTACTTACAGTTAGCACAAAAAGTCTCTCTTTCTCATGCTGTAGGAGTCTGCAGGATGCCCAAATAGGATTGGTTCTCCATGACTCCCATGGTGCTGCAGACTGGGCTAGCACATGTCCACTATTGGTTTAATGTCTTCTTCCCTCTCTATACAGTATTGGTCTGTTATGACACTGTCATTTGAGTGGATGAAATGTTAAGTGAGGTCAAAAGACCTGGTGGTTCCAGGGGAAACTTCATATACTGTTGGCTGCAATAGCTGCTATAAGATCCTCTTCCAGATAATAGGGGTTGCATTTGGTGCGGCAACCTCTAATATTGTACACTGTCTTACACTGCTTGAATATGCACATCTGGTGATGGACAGACCTATAGTGGTTGCAGTTTCACTGCACTGCATTTAAACATTTCTGATTCCCTCCTTCATGTTGTTTGACTTCATTATCATACTTCACACTCCATTATACAATCATTATATTATAACATGGCTGACTATGTCACTTCAGGTGGCTGCATTATGTTGCTTGGTTTCCTGAATTGCACACACCCTGCTCAATACCACTCATCTTGCAAATCCACTTACGGAGATCAGGCAAAGTTTGGTGAATTTGTTCCTTGGTACTTTGTCCATGTTGACATGAATTAAATAATACACACAGAAAGCTGCTAGTATAAGATGTAAGTGTAGATATCAAGCCCTGTCTTTTTCTTTCATGTTTCCCCAACCATTCAAATATATGTTTGTTCATTTATTGTTAAGAGACAGGTATTACACGTAAGCATTTGTCCTAAAACAAAATATGCCAGTGGTTTTGGATCACTTTTTATATGGGGGTATAAGTTCCCAGGTGTTTTTTAACATAGGAATATTGGATGGAAAATCTTATTTTACACTATGCAAATACGTTAATAAACTATTCTTAGTCAGCATGTCAGCTGCCATCTTGGCATTATCGATGAGAATACTTTTATATTTACTTTGTAAAAAGTAGTGTTCAAGGTTCTGTAATAGGCTGCCAATATTGTTCATCCAAAGCGATTCTCTTGAATCACATGACCTGTGATTTTGGTATGTTTCTAACTCTGTGTGAAGTAGAGTGACAAGTGGCTGAAAAAGATAACATTCTTAAAAAATGTCCTTCTCTGTAGAATGGTACACCCCCAAATTCACTATTCATCTGTGCAGGACTAGCTTAGTCCTGCACGGAGGTGGCCGTTTAGGAGCAGGATGGCAGTGCTCCATGCATAGTAATGAGGTGCGCTGCCTGAGCTCCTAATCTGACATGGAGCGTGTAAGAGTGCAGGGGGCATGTCTGAGGGCAGAGCACTCAAAATATACACCCCCCGCAAAGAAGAACATAGAAAGGGGAAGAAATGAGTGAAACCACTCACAGGTGTCTGCATATCCCTACAAACATTCCCCCCTCGTGTACAACAGCAAGTAATAAAAATAAAATGAACAAACCTTATTTTTTTATTTTTTTAAAAATCCGATTAAAGCTAACCATAGGTGTGCGGGTATGCCCATCGCTTAGCTACAGTTAATGCAGCTTAAATGGCTGAAGAGGATAACAAGGAAGATATATGAAAATTAAGCAGTATAGCCATAGTGTAGTGGGCAGAACATTCACCTTGTGAGCAGGTATTCCCGGTTTAAATCCCACTGCAGCACATCTCATTTTCCATGGCAAAGAACGTTATGATTAACATTTATGTTGCATAACCCAGTAAATAACATATTTTTATGAACTGGAGTACTGCAGTAAATGCATATGTGAGGTGTCAGTGTCATAATAAATAAAGCACTAGTAAGCTGGTTTATGCACCAATAAGCAGTTAAACATATTTAAACACTAGTAAGTGAGTTTAACCCCATTTACACAGTGGTAAACAACTTGTTAAGCAATTCTAAAGCTAACTCTCTGTAAGCAGATTTAATGGCAGGTTAGCAGTGCTTGCCATTGCGCAAACTCACGCAAACCCGCTTACAAATGCTCAAAAGTGCCTTAATCACTCTGTATACAATGGCCCTAGTTCTGCCCATCAACAAAATAAACAGCCATGCAGGTCTCAAGCCCAGGACCCTATAAACCATAGTCACAGTAGTTAACCACCAAGCCATCACAGAAGTACAAAAGAACAAGGTGTCAGCAAACAAGTCTTCACCATAGTAAAACCAAACTGAACATGTGAAAGGAATCAGTATGCAGACATATGGGCCTTAACCCACTACATAAGATAAATATGTGAACTGCAGTACAGCAGTAAGGCCAGAATTTGGTGTAATAGTAATAGAGTGTTGAGGTCCCCAATAAAACACAAGGACCCCATACAGTGTAGGAACACATGACTCATGGATACCAGGCATACATATAAGGTGTAATGAATAATAACTCAATGCCTAATAGGGTGGGAGGTTGGCATAATGGTTAAGGTATTTAACTTATAGATACAAGGTGCAGGGTTTGATTCTCACAAGGGGTAATTGGCTAGGCTTAAAATGGTCCCCAAGGGCAGTTAGCCTAGTACTAACATATGAACCCTATGAACCCTATGAAAAAGGAATTACAATGCAAAGTATAATGTAAGCAACGCTAAGCATTGCACAGGCCACCTTAGGAGGTGTAAGCAATGTGTAGGCCAGCTAACTCAATGTGCCCAGTGTTATACCCCTTTATAAAATGCCAACCCTAGGTAAGCAGGTTTGGCCATAGCCTAGCCATTTCAAAACCGGCCAATCATTGAAAAGTGCAGGAAATCAGCTGTACTTAAACTCAATAGGCAGGAATACATCTCATAACTGGTTGTAGCTTCCCCTTGCAGGAACAATGGCAGAAGGTGTGCACTTTCAGGCATAGTGCTGGTGCATCCAGGTGTCCGAGATCATGACAGGACTCCTTGCCAAAGACCATGATCAGAGACTGCTGCAGGGCCAGTACCAGGGCTCCCAATTTAAGGCAAAGGCCTGGCACCATCTCACCCATGACCTCACCAGAGCCACTGGCATCCCCCGAACTGGTGAACACGTCAGGCATCACTATGCCAACCTGAAGCGGCGTAAGGGGGACCTCTTGGAGGAGTGGCTCCAAGAGGGTAGAGCTAATAAATATTTCTCCCACAGGTCTATCAAATACCAACACTGTGCCCAGAAATACAAGAATGATACCCAGTATTGGTACAGTTTGCATTGGTATTGTATGGCAGTGCGACTGATACAGTTGCTCTGAATAATGAGGTATTACACATCACTGTCACCCACATTGTCCTACAACATATAACTGTTTAGGAAATCTGTATAAGAATATTGTAATACAAGGTCAGAATGCAAAAGCACAGGGGATTAATAAGACAGAAAGCAGATAGGAGATATACAGCAATATCTATATAGCAGACACAACTGTGATGGACAATGTTTAGTAGACACAGCCATGGTCTGAATCATGGGAATGGATGCAGACTGCTTATAGAATCATACCCCACAACTGTACAGATGAGGCCAGCATGTCCAGTATATGGGCTAATATTTGCTGCCTGTCCCCTTGGTAAGTCTGTGGGATGATCCCAAATGTTTAGCCAGCAAACAGGGAATACAAGTGATTGTTAAACACCTAAGAGAACAAACCTGTCACTGAAGCAACCCCTGAAACTGTTTAATATTTCAAGTATATCCTATCTACATTCCCATGTTGTCAAGCTGTGACCAGAGTGTGTACAGTAACAGAGTGAGATGTATGTGCATAATACTAATGTGTAATCTGGAAGTTTGTGTGGCAATAGTCAGGTAGTGCTAACAAACATTGCTCACACAGGTACGTCGGATACGAACACTGTGCTGAGAAATACAGACCATTATAACCTGTACTGATACTGTTCACTCTGGTATTGTAGGGAATTGTGAGTGTTGCAGTTTCTCTGAATAATAAAGTATCACTGATCACTGTCACCCACACTGTGCTACATAATATAACTGTGTAGGAAAGCATATATATATATATATATATATATATATATATATATATATGTGTGTGTGTGTGTGTGTGTGTGTGTGTGTGTGTGTGTGTGTGTGAGGTCACTAAAGGTGGAAGACGGCAATATTCTAGATATGTCCCAGCACACCAGCATGTGGTCAACACATGGCCATAGTCTGTGCAGATAGAGTTGGATAGCTATGTGCACAACATCAACCCAGGATCTCTGAATATGTGTAGAAACAGTTAGCTAGTGTTAACAAACATTCCCTCCACAGGTATACCAGGTAAGAGGTGCATACTGCAGGTAAAACCAGTTCATATGTAATGATGATGACAGCCATATCACTGTCCAAACTAAGGCTATAGGGTAGTGTAGTAAGACTTGTAAGGTAAAGATAACAGCACTGACTAGTAACGTAATGTGGACTACAGGAATATACTAGTTGTTAATTGACATCTTTCTCTCCCCCCACCATATCTCCAACAATAATCAACATACCCACCCCAGCTGGTATGTACTGACACCTATGTTCTGATACTGTCCAATTGTTTGATAAATATTTTAATGGTTTCCATGCATGTGCTATGTTGAATTATTCCAAGATTAGTGGCATGGTGCCATCAATGTACCTGCATGCTGTTCTTATTACCACTGTGGTCCCATATATGCATGTGCTCTGTTTGCTATGCATCTGTTCCGTATCTGGTGTATGGGTTAATGGGAATATCGATGCATGCTGTTATTCCTAACCCTGGAATGTGTTGACTATTACTAACCCACATATGATGATGAAATCTAAACACTATAGCTTGCTTGGGAAGGCCAGTCCCAGCGGACACACCTGTCCAACCTCAGCTGGGTATGGCACCTGGCACTAGCCTGTCTGGGACCCAAGCCGGGACCTTCCTGTCCATTGGTCCTGCACCACCTTTGGGAGGAAATGCCTCACGGGATGGGGCTCACCCCCCAAGGAGTGAGTGCGGACAGGCACCTGTTGCCAGGTCGGGGTCGTGGTGCATAAAGAGATCAACCAGCAGTTTGGTGATCTTCTATGCCAGCTCGAGGGCCGGGTGTCATGATTAGGGAGTCAATCATGTGTCATATACTGCCCCTGTATGCATCTTGTTTGTCTTGTCTGTCAACCGACCCAACCTACTTCCCCAAATATACCTACTACCCCTCCCCAACATTCCACTCTCACCTGAAAAAAAGGGGAAATCTGTTCCCACAAAAAAATCTCACCCCATACATAGCTGTCTATTTCACACCAATGTCCACTGGACAGATGTAATCCAGTCTAATTGGCATCACAACTTATTTTTGTTGTTCTCACCCCCTCCTAAGCGTTTGAGTGTCCAAATCAACCTCCAAATTCAGTGTATATGCACAGCTGTTGCTGTATAAGAAATGGGCAGCTATAGATCTTCCCTACACCCTTCCTGCACATCCCTGGCTATTTTCCTTACTGTCTTTCCCTCTGTGTGCCCCTTTTTTCACCACTTTCCTATCAACACCTTTTTCTTTTCTTTTAAATAAATTATCATAGAGGTAAGTGGGAGTAAGCTCTTTTAAGTAGCAGTAAGTTTAAGCATGTTTGCATGGGGGTAAGCAATGCCTACACAGGTTAAGCAATTTAGAAGTTAACTGAGTATAAGAAACTGTAACTGGAAGTTAGCAGTGCTTACCTCCATGCAAACCCCTTTACAACTGCTCAAAAGTGCCTTAATCACTCTGTATCCAACAGCCCTTGTTCCACCCAGCAATAAAACAAGCAACCACTGCAAGGCTCCCACCCAGGACCATGCATACCATAGACAAAGTGATTTACCACTAAGTCATGTCAGATACACATAACCCTGATGTATTCACAAATATATCATCCAGCCCAGTCATTGAACAGTACAGAGAATGTATCCCAACATGTAGATGTATATTTGTGTGTAAATATATTAATATCTAAACAGATACAACATATCTATATCTGTAGATCTATATTTATATATATATATATATATATATATATATATATATATATATATATATATATAAATATATAGATATATAAATATATATGAACATATATACATGCAAATGCCTACATCTATAGATATATATGTCTACATATATATGTCTAAATATATACAGCAAGTTACATATATGCAAGCAGATATATATATATATATATATATATATATATATATATATATATATATATATATATATAGATAGATATATATAGATATATATATATATATATATATATATATATATATGAACATATATACATGCACATGCCTACATCTATAGATATATATGTCTACATATACATGTCTAAATATATACAGCAAGTTACATATATGTAAGCAGATATATATATATATATATATATATATATATATATATATATATATATATACGGACATAGTTTTATATATATATATATATATATATATATATATATATATATATATATATATAGGTATATATGGACATACATCTGTAGATAATGGGAAAATAACTAAAACTTATATGTCCACATACACCGTTATAGGGGTTGAGATGCCCCAAACAATATACGTCTTGTACGAATTGGTACACCCCTCTTCCCACAGCCAAACACGTCCACCCTGCAATACACTTCGAAGTGTAGCAGATCCCATAACCAGGACCTGACACGACATGGGCACAAAATGTTAACAATACTTCATCCCACCTGTATGATGTCAGGCTGGTATTGGTAAGATATCATGCAGTACAGTCCGGCTCCCATAGGAAATGTACAATGTGGAAGCTGTCAACATCCCCAGGATACATATACACAGACACATATATGCAGATACAGATATACAGATATATATATATATATATATATATATATATATATATATATATATATATATCTATTTGTGACTACACATACACATGCAGAGATACGTACAGTAAGATACATATGTAGAAGGTGCACACAATGTTGAACAGCCACTTTGCCTACAGTTAACACCTTAACAACTGGACACTGTATAAGCCACCCATACAAATAACAATCGTTGAATGCAACATATACCCACAGAGAGGTCATAGGATATAACACTGCACTCAGGTTTGCATGAATAGAAAACCTTTATTTGTGTATTATTACTGTTTTATATGCCATGTCATATAGCTGTTTAGACACTGATATCCATATAAAAGAGTAATGCAACTATGAAACAGTTATACTAATACAGTAGTCTGGAAAGGTTCAGAACTGTTGCTGTCCAGGCCATGCCCTTCAAATAGTACAATTGTAAAGACAGACTGGGCCACAGGATATCAAACAATCAACAGTAAGTAATGCAGGTGTATAGTTCATCAGCCGCTATCTACACTCTGTACACAATCATTAGGTTGTAAAGACTTCAGTTGACACAATGGAATGTAACTGTTGCATAACAAGGCATAACTGATGCAATCACAAGCACACTGACGAACAGAACAGTCTGTATGGCAGGAGGCAGTAGGCCTGCATTAACTCAATTTATGTAACTAATGTAAATATAGGTGAATTGTATGATACTGTACATCCAGATTCCTTAAGGCAGCTCACCCCTGATACCCCCACATTTTGCAACAGCCTAGGTTATTTATGGTGCATCCCCCCAGACTCAATAATACAGGGCCATATACCACTGTTACATACACTGTCCTCTGGAGTGCATAAGGTCACATATGTATTGTGTAGGTGATGCCCACACATATATGGCCCCAGCCCCACTGTATGTGTGGGCGATACAACAGCAGTGGACAGATGGCAGGAATGGCAGTGTGATGTACTCACAGCCCAGTACAGAACAACCCCTGACAGCATGTCATATGTGCAAAGCTTGGTATGTAGGTGGAGGACAGAGCCTGGAACACAGGCCCATATGTGGAAAACTGTTGACATGCACTAAGCAAGTTGCTGGTGTTATAAGATAGTCTGCAACATACCCTTAGTCATGCATTTTAGGTTAGAAACATAAATGGATGTAGCCATGTACTGATAGCACTCAACACTCACACTGCCAGTGAAATATCTGACACATGACCTGTGTGGTGGACAGACAGAACATGATAGGCACACCTCTGGCCATCAAGAGGATAGGCCCACAGTTGAGAGCTATGTAGACAGACTGTATTCCAAGGTAAACTAGTATGTACACACAAACCCTGTAACACTAGTACTATACAAAGCATAACGCAACTCTACTCACACTCTGTCTGTAGTTCTGGAACCTCCTACAAATATGTAGCTGGCCTGAGTGTGCCAGTTCTCCTGTAAGAGGTATTGTTACCTGCTGTCTGTAACACTGATGCCCACACACGGGAAGGATGTCCATCACACAGGAAAGGTAAAGGGACCACACCCACATGTTGTAGGGATTTATAGTACATGTTTGCCATGACAGTGGTAATTGGAAGTACTACACAGCAAGCAGCATGCAGTTAGCAAGTGGAGGACACTGACTGGTGCAGATGCCATCACCAGATCATATGCATCACCTACTAAAGCCATGCTGCAATCTATTCAATGCAGCTCAATCCATTTATTGGGGAGTGAGAGAGAGAGTGAGAGAGAGAGAGACAGAGAGAGAGAGAAAAAACAGAGCCAGCATTCATTCATCAAGACATCATTCCCACAACAGGTATGTGAAGTATATGTACATGTAATAGAATGTCGTACCTGGTCCATAATAATAGGATAGATGATGTGGAATGATTAATATGTGCCATCAGGTGTTGTTGTGATGATGTTCAACTGAATAACTTCTGTGGACAATAGTGTCTGTCCCTGTTGGTAGTGGGCCATAGCCATCATCTGTGCAGGTCAGCACTGATTGGCAAGATGTAAGCCATCATAGTGTGTATTGTGCAATGGGAAATATGTATATTATGTGGCTAATAGCGAGTGGTGAAAGTAATGCCATTATGATGGACATGTGGGATCCACGGCCCAACACTGGCAGAATACCCAGGTTAATCTGTAATGTAGCATGCCAGAATGCCATAGGTGTGTAATAGGATTACCTGCAATTGGGTCCTACATATGCCCCCCTAATGTCAGGCCATGTCCATGTGTGACACTTGTCTGTGTTGTAGCAAGGCAGAACAGTGCAGCTGTGCAGGAAGGTGTTGTGAGATTGTGGAGCCTATGTCTGAATGCACCCCACATATAGGTATGCATATGAGTACATATGTCACATATATAATATATAAAGATATATATGTATATCAGCATGTATGTCCACAAATATACAGATACCCATGTGTACACATATATATGTGCACATATATACATCACATATATCTACACATATATAGATATATACCTATATGCACATGTCTACATATATACAAACACATACACAAACATATATGTATGTAAAGACATGTCCCCTATATTACTACCACAGTGATGTGTGCTATGTGCGAGGCACCAGCACACATAGCAATACACACAGATATCTACAGCTGGCAGTATATGCAACATGGGCTGGTATGTCACATGTTAGTCCCTTGTTGGGACCACATTGTCCCTGTCTGTGAAGTATGCAATGGGAATATGGGGAAGTGTGGCAGGTACACTTGTAGAGGTTGTCAGGATTGGTAGATATAGAGGGCAGTCTACAGGGGTGGTATGTGACACATGTGGTGGATAATTACCCTGAATGGTGTGTGTGGTCTGTGATGTGGATACCCCATGGGCCCCAATATGGGCACAATGGGAACAAGACTCCCACTCACTGCTACTCACAACAGCAGTCCACATCCTGAAGGTACCTGGTCTGGAGGCTGAGCAGGAGGAGCATGTTGGCTCTGTGAATGTGTACTGGGTGCCTCATACTGATTTAGCACTTCCCACATGTGTCTATGGAGCCTGGTATGGAACAGACCCTAGACCTGACCTCAGGGGACAGGAACATGTCTGTGTGTGCCCGGAGGGGAGACAACATCCCCTGGGTGGTTCTACCTGATGGTATAGTTGGACCAGTACATAAGGAGGCCCCACGTTGGGACACACACGTGATGTGGCCAGGTATCATGGGCAGATGGGTTTGGAGAGGTGGATCTGCTGGCCAATAGAACATATACATGTTATTGTGTCACTGTTATAGAACATATGTTGGTAGTAATAGTCTACACAATCCCAGTACATGTCCAACAGCATGCATAGATATCCCCAATAACACAGAATGTCAGATGTGCAGCAATCCCAAAGCAGCCATACCACTAACATATATGGAACCATAGTGGCCCTGAAAATGGCATGCAGGTGAATAGTTGGTAACAGGCCAGCAATGATAGTGTCCACACAGGGGACATGGCTACAATCACATTGCAGAAAGTGTGATACAATACAATATCTGTCCCACTGGTAGGTAAGCTGTAGCCATACCTATTGAGTTGTGTGTACAGTTTGTTGAAGCTGATATGGTGGGGGGTGACAGAGATGTATATTACGAACTGTGGTAACTTTGTTGTATGAGTTGCTCAGACCTGTTCCAATCTTTATGTCTTTCAGCCAGAATGGCACATGCACGGTTGCCCATCTCTTCCCAAGCAGAAAATGATGTGGTGATATCACATTTGATCCAGCACTATCCAGTGCTGTTTGGCAGGGCCACACATAAGCAGCAGTAGTGGACCACCCTGTGGAATGACTTAGTCCACAGGGTCAATGATTTCGGACTGCACAACCGCAGTTATGAGCAGGTCTGGCATCAATGTACTGACCTGCTTCGCAGTGCCTGTCGGTGTGCTGCTGCAGTCTCAGGGGGGTCACCTCACCACAGGGGGGTCCATGCCATCCATCCCCCATGACACATGTGGAGGAGTTCCTGGCCAGCCTTATGGCACCTGCCTGTCTGGACAGACGTCAACCACTGGACTCCTTCATTGAGGAGGGTGTCACCCACACACCAGCTGAGGACCGTGCAGGTAAGGACACAGGACACATCAGTAGACCACTGTTGTGTATACATCCGCATTGGTACAGGTAGATCATGCATATCTGACATGTCATAGATATATTTTGTTGCTGCATTGTAGTGATAAACAGATGTCCACATGTGGTAGTATCGTGGGAATGCACCGTTGATGTATTGTAATACTGCACCCACCGTGTAGCACTACCACAGGTGTGGTCACTGACATTGCATCTCTCACCCTCTTATGTGGGTCCCTCCGGGATACCACCAAGGCAGCAGCCTGTAGCTGGTATGTTTTATGTAGATGCTTGCCAACACACCAGGCATGTAATGGTGATGGTATATTCCATGCACACATATAACACACCTACCCAGAATGCATGCTGTACATGTGCATGTATTGTTGCTGTGAAATGCATTGTCTCACAGGGGTGACCATGATGGGGTATTGGAAGGGTATTTCAGACACCTGCATGATAACTAACATCCTGTCATTGTGGAATGTGTCTACAGGGAGTAACATAATGGTGGTAGACATGGCCTACAGTACGGACATGTTCAGAACAACACCCATATACAGTGCAATACCAGTGTATATACCTGTAGGACAATGGCAACTGCTTTAGAGATACACTATGGCATAAGGCATTACAGTAGTCCACATTATCAGCTGGGTTTAAGCTGCAACATGTGGTGTTTAGTGTATGGGACACTGCAAAGTGCCACACATGTGTAGGGCTTACTTGTCATGTATCTGCATAAAGGCTGAAGGAGGGGGTGTCAGCATGACACACCAGTGCACTGCAGCAGGGATCCTAAGGATGCTAGGAATAGCCCTATCTGCACATAGTCAGGTTCAGAACCTGTGCCAGCCATAGCCCTACCCACACAGCAATAGTGACAGCAGTGTGTGAATACCATGGGATGTGCACATGAGTAGACCTTGCAATCATGCAGAATAGGGGGACATGTGTAGGGCAGACTGAACGTACACTGGTAAATGCAGATGGCCCACACTGGTATACACCTGCCAGGAGTAGTGACTGCTGTAGTACACACAACAAGAGGTGCGATAAACCATCATGATAAGGTTGTGCACACATATGCCCACACTGTGTGTATGCATTGCAGTCAGCAGCCACACACCTAAAACACTGCATGTGAAAGTACAGGAAATATGTCACATATCAGGCTCGTGTACTGCTAAGATAGGCAGTGATGTGGTCCCATGGCAGATCAAGGATGTGTGTGTCAAATCAATAAAGGTGTGTACACCCCCCCATAGCCACTGTATGGTCTGATGGTTGTCAGTGTAAGAGTATTGGATTGGTCATACATGGTCTGTTGATGTTGACAGCTGTAAATCAGGCATCAGGCATTCACCAATGACAACTGTCCACATATCATCCCAGGTGTGTATTGCTGCAAACTTAGGGGCTATGAGAAATACAGCTGACATATCTGACACAGTACTACACATTTCGCAATGGGTTGTACACCTGTGAGTTATGGTGCACATTACATGACAGGGTGCAAAACAGGTGCACAGCAATACTGTGTACATGGGTACAGTGGTATCCAGGGGAAGGGGCATTACCTAGTGACACAGCACATGCATCACGCACATGTATACTGTTGCTAGCATGGATTGACTATACCTCTACTGCATGCTGTTGTGTACCATATGTTATGCATGTTGACAGATGGGTAATAGGAGGACTGTGTGTACTATCTTTGTGCAGCCTCACCTGTATGTGTGTGCGTGTGTGTGTGTGTGTGTGTGTGTGTGTGTGTGTGTGTGTGCACATGTATGATTGTGGGGTGTTCATACGGTTGTATCTCCCTTTGGGACCATGCAGTACATTGATATAGACTGCCACATTACACACCAGGAATACCTGTCGTGTATAATCACAGGACAGAAAATAGTATAATATGGCCTGTAGCATGGAACAGGCATCCAGATGGAAGGTAGACACCAGGTACACCCTTAATATCGCAGTCAGCAGGGAGGACACCTACAATCCATGTATGCAGCACTACAGATGCATTGGGGAAGTACAAGTCAACACTAGGGAGTGTATCCAAATATTACAGTTGTCACATGATAGGATGAAGGAGCAGTATATCTGGGATGTACTGAGTATTACATACACATGACACACCAGTGTGAGATATTATGGATACAACATAGTAGCCCAAATGTATAGGGGCCATGCACATCATGACGGGACATACAGAGAGTGCATACTGAATGACAGCAGTGAGGCCATGTAATACCACTACACACAGGTCAAGCAGGTAAATTAGCAACAGGCTTTGTGTTGTGGCCGCTTGTGTGGGCATTTAGTGGACTGAGATGTTAATGAGTGGTATCAATGTGTGTATGTTAACAAGTGTGATGCAGGATGGGGTAACACATGGACATATATGGGGACTGTCTGTAAAGCCATGGACAGGTAGGTATTACAGAGGTGTGTGTGTGTGTGTGTGTGTGTGTGTGTGTGTGTGTGTGTGTGTGTGTGTGTGTGTGTGTGTGTGTGTGTGTGTGTGTGTGTGTGTGTGTGTGTGTGTGTGTGTGTGTGTGTGTGTGTGTGTGTACTGTTAGGTAATGCTGTACAGGTTTTAAAGTGTGTTTATTGTTTTCCCCCATAGGTGGAGAGGTGGGTCATGGGTCCCTCCTGCATGCAATCTGATGTTAGTGTCCATACAGACACCGAGGATGATGATACTACTGTTAAGGCACAGGTGGGGTTGTCAGGGACGACACTGCACCAATATTTGAAATCCCCATTTTTAACCACCCCAACCCCGCGCACAGTTTCAGTGCCTACACATACCCCATCACCAGTGGCCATAGCGGCGGAAAAGCTGGCATGTGGTGGCAATACACAGGGAAGTGTGGTAACCATGCCTACTGTGTCCGGTCACAACAGGCATAGCCAGATGGCCAGCAGAGCACTACATAGGCGGATGTCCCAGGGTGCTCATGGTAGGGCCACTGGACATCATACCCCTGGCATAGGTGACATAGCTGGTACCAACAGGTGCATTTTTCAGGCTGTAAAGGTGGTGCAGGCATGTATGGAACATTACACCAGACAGGCCCTGAGGCTGAAGAGGGCTGCTCTCACATCGGTAAGTGACAACCTCCGTGAACTGTCGAGTGCCATATGTGCTTATACCTAGCACACGGATAGATGGCATGATGAGATTATGGCCCTCATCGGCCATGGTCTGTCCGTGCTTCAATGTGTGGTGGGAATGCGACGACACCCGTGTGGATGTGGGCTAGCAACATCAATATCTGGTAGTCAATGTGGAGGTGTTAGGGCACCAATTGGCTCCCGTAGTGGCATTAGCAGCCCCGGTAGTGCAGGGGGTGTACTATCCACACCACAACACAACAGGCCACTCGCACGGGGTCTTGGGGAGGGACCAAGTACCAGAGGACAATTGTCATCAGCAGTTGAGAATAGCACATCAAGGCCTGTACCTGGACGTGCCCATGGGACCCGTGGAAGGCAAAGTCCATGTGTCCATGGCCAGAGGCAGTGAACTGCACACTCTGCCAGGTATGGTCTGCATCTGTCCGTAAACACTTGTGTAGGGCAGCCACATGGCAGAACTGTGTGCATGCATACCCACACACTATTCAAACACACCTAGGGCAACCCCATACCTACACACACCACTTCACCTCACCCAGCCCTCCACAGTACACTCCTCACCCACACGCATGGTGTCAAATGTATGGCCCAACCTTGGCCTCTGGCAAACCAGCAACACGCCCTGTACATATGATGATACCTGTGCCACATCCCTGTCATCCATACCATCAATGCAGGGACAGGCTATTATGGTTCTGATGCACACATTGACTGTACAACTGTGTACCACAGTACTGCAGTGCAACATGTTGAAGGGAGTAGAGTGTAATACATATATTGCAGATAGTGTAGCCATCCAGTAATGATACCTTATAGCTGTTAGTAACACTGGTTGGATGCGGTCTCTTTAATGTTATCCATTTGTGTTGTAGGTGTACATGTGTCAGCACTAGGATGCCCTGTGCATATGATGATACCTGTGCTGCATCCTTGTTATCCATACCATCAATGCAGGGAGAGGCTGATATGGTTCTGATGCACATGGTGACTGTGCAACAGTGTACCACAATACTGCAGTGTAACATGTCGTAGGGATTAGAGTGTAATGCATAGATGGCAGGTAGTGTAGCCATCCAGCAATGATGTCTTATAGCTGTTAGTAACACTGGTTGGATGTAGTCTCTATAATGTTATCCATTTGTGTTGTAGGTGTACACGTGTCAGCACGAGGATGGTCTGCAGTCATATTACACAATGGGGTATGTCACTGGGATGACAGCATGGCTGTGACATATCTGGGGTACAGTTGAACACATGTCACAGGTTACTAAACCAGTTATTGTCTGTGCCACATGGATAGGTGGCCCACTGAGGCGTGTATACCCTGCAACCTGATGTAGAACCATGCACATAAATGCATACTGTTACTTGGCAACACTGGGAGTAGACCCCTACCTAGCTATATAGTGATACTGACCTGTGTGGCTTACAATTCACACACCACACAGCATTTAGGGTGAGGTGTGTCCCAGGTTACATGTTACATGCAGAACATCCCCAGACATGTACAATATGCTAATGGGGATGTGATGGGTATATTTGGACAATACGTAGTGTGACATATAGTCATATACACATTTACAGACACATAACAGCCAGACACACATCCGAGATCCAGGGCCTATTGCTGCTAACTAACCTGACCATTTGTCCAATGTGGTACAGGTAGGCTGCACACATCACATGTATAACTGGCTTGGATTGTGGTAACAGTTACCTGTATGGTTGATGGTGACAGTGGTAACAATAATGTGGTACATGGGACATATACCAGGTGTACCTTGGTGTAATGACAGTGTACACAGCACCCACATCCTCCAGTGGATATTGTACTCCCTGAAACCCATTATGACACTCTGCCATACCCACCATCACACATTGACCGTAACTGCGATAAAACCCATAGTGTACCCCAACAGTGGTACTACAGGGATATGCATCTCGTGTACATGCCACACATGTAGTAGGGTGTTGCATTGGCATGCCTCACCTATGGGCAGCAACAACACTATCTATAGTACTGTTTGGCAATGGGTATTGTAATAGGGGTATGTGGCCTCAGAATGCTGTCCCCTACAGATATATGGACATGCACATCTACACACACATGCTAGAACACAATGGGTATCCCATGCCTATCACCCCATTTGTAAAACTCTGTTCTGCTGGTACTGCAAGGCTCATGTAGCTAGTATGGGAGGAGCTTAACAGGGTACATGTAATGTCCCATACAGCAGCAGCCACAACTGACTATGGCAATGGTTGTTGCATTGGTTGTGAAGGCCCTCATGGAATTCCCAAGTACAGGTGTGCTAACACACAGACACTGCTATACTCAGTAATGTACACATACACATGTGTCAGTACAGGAGTGCTACCCTACAGGTGGTCATAGCTGTGTACCTAGCTATTGTCCAAGGGGAGATGGGTTGTGTAGGGGTTGTGTGTACAGTGTTACCCTGCCACCTGCCAGGTGGTAGCAGTCATCTATTGAGAGACACTACTGTCATGACCCTCAGGGTGTGAATGACATGCATCAGCCAATCCTCCAGGTGCCTCCTGCACATGGCCACTGAGGTGATCAAGTTGACATGTATGCAACATGCATTACAACACATAGTTATTGTCTATGATGGTGACCTGTACCCAAGCATGTTTGGTTGACTGTGGTAGTGTAGTGGAGGTACCTGTGGCATGTGGTGCGTACAGGGTGACATCTCCTATATGTGCCACTTCTTGCACAGCAGTGTCAATCAAGCTTAAGTTGCCTGTACATATCCCATCTGGATACCTGCCATCTGCACATTTGTACAGGGACTGACAGTCATCAGCTTGGCAAGTAGCTATGCAGTTGCATGGGTGTTTTGACAGATAGACATCTGACAACAATATGCATGCCATAACTACATGTCAGATGCCCTCAGTAACGTGCTGTACAGACAGTAGTCTACAGTTACATTCCACATGATGGACCATTACCCAGTAAGGGGTATATACTGTGACACAGCTCACATACCAAGGATACAAAAGGGAGGCCTCAGAGTCCAGCTATGCCTGCAGGTGTGCCTGTTGTAATCCCTACATTTAGCACTCTGGTCTTGCCTGGGTTAGCACTGACAACAGTAGTCCTGCCATGATACACTACATACCAGTGTGACAGCATGTATCCTGGGCTACTACCCCTGTATGTAACACATTCACATGGATAACAGTGCTGTACAGGTCTCATATATGTCTGTGTCCCACACATGACACTCACACCCCTTGCTACTGTAATGACAGCACATAGGTGCATGTATTGTACATGGCATTACATACACTTATCACAGATGGCATTACCCTGCTATGTTATCGTACTGGGTGGTGTGACCTGGTTACCAGGGCTAAGGCATGCTTAGCAAGTCTCAACATTGGTGCAATATAACAGCTAAGCTGATTTGCGCACTGGTAAGTAAAGCCTATACTGTGTAAGTGCCCGTACATTTACCCATAGTTTAGCACTGCTTACCTTCACACAATTCCATGCAAACCCACTTAAAACTGCTCAAACCTTCCTTAACCACTCTTTATCCAACAGCTCTTGTGCTGCCCAGCAAAAAAATGAACAACCATTGCAGGTCTTGAACCCAGTACACTAAAGTCACAACACTTATCCACTACTCCATAACCACTGTGAAGACAGCTGTTGTTTTACCAATATAGCTGTCAATACACATATTGAATAGTATTGAACAATTGCCTTTACTTCCTAAATTGTGTAGTCCTTGTTATTAATATAACTGTTGCATCACATATGTTGTTTTATCATAATGTATACATAGCAGATACATACGGTGAGATACATCTGGAATTGTATATACAACCGTGAGGTTTACACATGACAGAAAAATGGTTATATACATATAATAGGTCTATATATGTCCACATTAAATACACATGTATACTCATACATATGTCTGTATATACATCTGTATAGTGCAAATTATATATGGCCATGTGTACATCCCTTCGTATGTACATATATATATATATATATATATATATATATATATATATATATATATATATATAGATGCATGTATATGTAACTATATATGTATGCACATCCTATGTGTACAGTTATGACTAGTTATGTTGGCATAGATGTAGATATGTACAACTATATGTGCATGCATATCTATTGTCCTATACCTACTACTGTCAATATATATGCAGATATCCATACGTATATGTATCTCTATCTGTATATGTGTAGACATATATTGCTCTGTATATGTATATATCTGAGTGTTTATATATATATATATATATATATATATATATATATATATATATATATATATATATGTACATATACATATCCATCTCTGTATGTCAATGTGTATATATCTATATAGATATATGGATAATTAGATATACATATATGTTCACCATATGTCCTGAACATGGAGTGGAGCCCTACCTCAGGCCCAATAGCCCCAATTTCGTAGTCCAAGGGGATGTCAGGTATGTATTACAAGTATGTTTGTAAGCTATTGCTACTGTAATAGGGATTGTCTTCACAGATATAGTGTGTGTGGGAGGTCACATCTGCTTTTAACATGGAACATGTGTGTGTTTGGACCTACAAACATGTAAGTCGATAGGGTAACATACAGTGGAGCAGCATGTAACATCAGATAGACCAGGACCAAGAACAATGACATCTACCACAGTCTGTACACAGGCCAAGGTACATATTAACAATACACACACTGTCAACAATCACCATAAGTACACAGACCTCAGTACTGTACACACTACCACAGAATGCCCAGGTTATGTCATCAAATATAACCCCTACTATACATAACATGTGTAGCAGTCTGATATCTCACTGGCTTGTTATCAGATATGATGTCAGTAAATATGGTGTACAGCACATATGCACCTCTTACTGCATGACATATGTACAAAGGTTGGCAGTGTTGTGGCTGGAGTCATAAACACAGGGCCATTATTGACATATTGCTGTGTTAACCTCATACATTTACTGTCATAACTGGGTTTGTTGCAACATATGTCTTATGCAGGATATGAAGTCAGTAACTCTCATGGCTGTCATCATCTACAGACTTCAGTCCTCACACTACCTTCTGCAGTTCACAGATAGGTGCTCTGTGGGTAACACAAGAAACAAAAGGCACTACACACTGCCCGGTCTGCAGATGACCCTACTGATGGGGATTTCCTCATAAACATTGCACTGACATGACAGGTATTAAAACATGTAGGACAGCCATATCCACACACATCCTGTTAAACCAACATTACTCCAATTGCAGTATAGCAGCACTTATAGTCTTTAGTCAAGTCAGGCACATCCCCCTCCTGTATCTTGGCCTGTTTCCACAGTGTATGTTGTTATAGGTAAATCCCCACTCCATCTGTTATGCTGCTTGCCACACAACTGATCTAGTTCCTGCTCACAGTTAATGAAACGGCCCACTACCAACATGATGTCCCTAGATATTGGAGTGTGTTTCCATGCAATTGGCTATGGGAATGTTGCCACAGTTGTTCCACATGCAATCAACTAGAGGAGGGCTGCAATCCAATCAGCTGATCATGAGCATCACTTACAATACACATGCTGCTGCCTAAGCAAAGCAGGTGTAGGTGTCCACATCCACCAGAGAGGGAGTGAGAGAGGCAGACAGAGGCAAAGTAAAGTCAGGGAGGGGTGGGAGAGTAAAACTTAAGCATGTTTGTGTCACACATATACCGGCACAGTGTATCAAACCCCTGATGTCTATATAGTGCTATCACATTTCTATGCAGTTATCAGATGTGCCACATAGGTTATATGCTGAGGAGCCCTCAAAACATATATGTGATGGTGAATGGCATCTGCATCAGGGATATGGTATTTATATGGTAGGTGTAGTACACGTGCCTGTCGGCATGAACAGGTGCCAGTATCACCACAGCCACACTCTGGCAGGGGCACACACACACATTGACACACATGGCAGGGCCAGGAATACAATTCATCAATAGTGAGATTGCCACAACACATTACTGTGCAGGTATGACATGCACCACAGGGATCATATAGAGTTTATATGGGCAAAGGGTATGTGGAAGTGTTTGACATTGGACAGCATGCTTCAGTATACCAATGAGGGTTTTAGGGAGTGTGAATGTGATCATACACATCATACAACACACACACACACACACACACACACACACACACACACACACACACACACACACACACACACACACACACACACACAGGGTGCCAGTACTGACATGCATGGGTGCATTGCTTCATGGGTGTGTAGTGGTCGACTGTGCCAGACAGCTATACAAGGCTATGTGATGGGTATACCTTGTCATCATCCCACATGGCACTGGTCTGAACTGTGGCTCATGTGTGTAGTTTCAGGATTTGCCCACACAGGTGGGTATTGTATTCACCATCCAGTCACCTGGGTGACTATTGTGTGTAGCCAATGCTGTGCATTGCTTGCCATATATGTGTTCCTTAGTCCATGATAGTGTCTGGGATGTGCACACCTCCCACATGCATGTACAGTGACATGTGGAACTGTACCTGGGGTGTCTGCCCCATGTTGTGTACACAGATTATCAATAAATGTGCCAGTCCTGGCCTCACGTGACGGGAACTGGTAATGGACAGCAGGTTTACCCTGTGCCTACATTGATAGCATGATACTGGCATTCCCTGGTGTCAGTGGCATCTGTCCATACAGGACATGTTTTCAGGCATGGTATGTCCTTTGTGGGTCACATTTGATGGCACCATAGGTGTTGCAGATGTCCAGTGAGAAACATGGGGAAGATGCACTGTAAGCATGTACGTGCCTATTGGACAGATGGACAGGGTGCCATGCCCTTTGTAGCTCACTGCAATCACACCATAGTTACTATCAGTGGTCAATATGCAGGGTACTACCAACATAGCCGCTGTTGCCTAGGCAAGTGTGTGTGTGTGTGTGTGTGTGTGTGTGTGTGTGTGTGTGTGTGTGTGTGTGTGTGTGTGTGTGTGTGTGAGACATGGGTTGAGAGTATTCTCTGGGTAATACTAGGGTTGCTAACTTTGTTTGCCTGGCCTAGATGTCACATGTATGAGCATGGATTTACACCCCAGCCTCTTGGCTATTTCATATCTGTTATCCCTGTACGGTGGACATTGTGATATATATATATACTAGGGCCACCATATAAGAAATTTGCAAAAACCACTCTCTTTGTTACACACTCACAACCACCTCCACACAGGATATGAGTTAGTTACACACACATACACCTGTCATGTCTGGGATTAAATGCCTACCTAACTAGTTTATTACACTACAGCACTGCGCAGTTGTAAGATGCACCACATAGATTACTGGCATACTCTTTCCCCAAAGGTGTATTTCACATTAGATGACATCAGAAGGATTGCCAAAGTAGGGTATTTGAATAATAATGAGTGTGGCTAGGCTAAAATGCATTGCTCCCTACACAGACATTGAAGCATGCACAAAACATCCACAACCAACATGTGTGGGAATACAACTCCTCCCAGAGTTCTCTATCACACTACAGCATAAAGCTGTTATAGGTCACACTATGGGGATTACTGGAGTACCCTTTCCCCAAAGGTGTATTTCACAATGAATGACATCAGCAGAATTGCCAAAGTAGGGAATTTGAATTGTAGTGAGTGTGGCTAGGCTAAAATGCATTGCTCCCTACACAGACATTGAAACACACACAAAACATCCACAACTGACATGTGTGGGAATAGAACCCCCTGCCAGAGTTCTATATCACGCTACAGCATAAATTGTTATAGGACACACCACAGGGATTACTAGAGTACACCTTCCCAAAAGGTGTATTTCACAATGAATGACATCAGCAGGATTGCCAAAGTAGGGCATTTGAATTGTAGTGGGTGATGCTAGGCTAAAATGCATTGCTCCCTACACAGACATTGAAACACATACAAAACATCTGCAACCCACATTTGTGGGAATAGAACCCCTGCCAGAGTTCTGTATCATGCTATAGCATGAAGCAGTTATAGGATGCACCATGGGGATTACTGGAGTGCACCTTCCCCAAAGGTGTATTTCACAATGAATGACATCAGCAGGATTGCCAAAGTAGGGCATTTGAATTGTAGTGAGTGTGGCTAGGGTAAAATGCATTGCTCCCTACACAAACACACACAGTTGCCATGTCTGGGTTTAGAACTCCCATCTAACTAGTTTATTATACTATAGCAGTACGCAGGTATAGGACACACCACAGAGATTACTGGGTTGCAGTTTTCCAAAAGGTGTATTTCACAATGTATGACATCAGCAGCTTAGACAGAGTAGGGCATTTGAATTGTAGGGAGTGTGACTAGCCTAAAAACATTGCTTTCTACACAGACAGTGACACACACACACACACACACACACACACACACACACACACACACACACACACACACACACACTTGCCATGTCTGGGATTAGAACTCCTACCTAACTAATTTATCAGACTACAGCAGTACATAGTTATAGGAAACACCATGGAGACAACTGGTTTGCATCTTTCACAAGGGTATATTTCAAAGTGGATGACCTCAGCAGGCTTGTCATAGTATGGCTATGGGAAGGGCAGTGTGTGTGCATGGGCCATAACCCATTCATCTAGAGGTTGACACACCACATGTAGGCACACACAGGGTTATTATCCACAGGTACATGTATACAGCTGCTAGATGAATACTTCCTTGTACAGTCATGTTGCACAGCTAGCACTTGCACCACATAGTCCATCATGCTGACAGATGCCAGTGGTTAAGGTCTACATTGAGTGACATCTGAACCACATGTGGTTGTAGCAATTTGGCTGTGTGCTGGGTGGGACATGCCTCATAACAGATGGCCCCTTGTCACAGTCACTCTATTCCACATATCTGTGTATGTCTACTTTTGGCATATTATAGTGTGTTGTCCTTGGATATATGTCTATATTCCTATCCAGTGTGTGTGCAAAGCATGAGTGCTGCATACTGAGGAGTGTCTGCACTAACATCTGCAAATGCCAGATATAAATGATCCACTGTTGTTTGCAGACATGGCCTTCATTTGTTTAAATGTGTGAGCATGCCCAGTATGCCCTTCTGTATTGAATGTGTGGATCAATTCCAGGTAGTTTGTACTGCAGTGCAGACCTTTATGTTGTACACCTACGGGTAGCATACTGTTTCTGCAGGGTATCAGTCAATCATTTGGCAATATGATGAAAACTGTGCAGGGGATAGTGTGTACTGTAGGTGATTGTGTCTGTGCTGCTTCAGCTGCATGGTACTGCTGTTAGCAGAGATATTCAGATGAGTACTGTTATACAGAGTGATGTTTTCTGTCCTTATGTACTGTCAGGTGGACATTCTTGCTCACAGTGATGACTTGTGGGACAAGGGTGACTGAAGCTGTGTCCGGTATTGTGGGCAGACACCTACATATTCATGGTAAGTTATGCCATTCTGGAGGGGGAGCTGCAGACACTTGGTGCTGGGTTTGTGTATCCAGTTCAGCACCTTGGTACAGTGCTGGCAGAGGATCCCATACTTGTCTGCCCAGCTACGTGGCAGTATGGCCTTATCTTGCTGTGGCAATGCCTCACAACTGTACAGATTTGCACATGTTAGCCAGAGGCAGGGGCCATGGCTCAGGACACTTACCCTATTGTGGTGTACGGGCAGGTGTGTAGCCACCCATTTATGTGTTTGCAGCCAGGGATAGTGTGCACACAGTATGGTGTCGGACCCAGCACATTCCATGCTGCCCATGCTCCCACACCCCCCTCTGTTATTCTAACCTCTTCCATACATTATGCATACATTCTGTGATACTTTCCCTAAGGGTATCACTACATCACAGGTGTGTGTTAGTGTTGGTCCACAGTTCATGCAGTGGGACATGGTGGACATGTATGTGGCTTAAATAGAGTGTGTTATGTTGATCTTTGGGTGTCCATAACATAACATGCATTGGCAGTATGTGTGAGACATTGGCCTTTGGCAGGCACCCCTGGGGCATTAGGTGTTGATAAAGGCCAGATGTGGCAGGCCATTGCATTCCGTCAGTCCTACAGTCCCAGACCATCATACAGTATATTCTCCTGGGGTGACAGAGTAAATGTGATAGTTGTTCATGCCAATACCTTCTATCAGTCTTGATCAGGAGGTGTGGATGCTGGCTGGGTACTACCTACAGCTGGGAACACACCTGTATGTGACACCTACACTGCATGCTGCAGTCCTTCACTATTACCATATACAGGTGGGGTCATACTGTACCCTTTCCACACAGCAGGGATATTGCCAGAGAGGTGCCTGTAGGTGCTGATTGTGTGGCTGGGTGCATGTGTGCTACGGACACTACTTGCATCTGACACGCAAATATGCATGGGGCATTACAGTTATGCTGGCATGGCTGATTCCCAATACATCAGTCCTACATTCTTTGTGATCTGAAGGTGTTCAGGCAGACATCACCGGTATCCCCTACTACAGGTCCTGTTACTGTGATGCATGCCTATATGTACAAATCCAAGGGTGTCACCATTTCACAGTGACACAATATATACTGTATATCTGGGGTACTTTCCCCTGTGTACTTCTTGTATATCTAGCCCAACAGCCAAGCCATGTCAGTCTTTCAGATGGTGACACATATTACCATCATACATTTACAATGGCTTACTGCTAGCATGTGTTATACTGGTGGGGATTGCCTTTGGCACTGCAGTCGTGAGGGCTTGTCCCTGTTATCAGCAGTAGTGGGCAATGGCCACCAAGTCTTACCTCAACATGCATACATACTGACCACTCTCACACAATTTGAAACCCACACCATTCTAACACACACAAGACCTGCATATTGTGCAAATGCTACAACCTATCCTGCCACCCTGACCAACTCTGGCCATCTGTGCTCCACTCGTATTATACCTACTCATGCATGTTACTACATTTCTTTATAGGATTGGGGGGCACACCTGAGTGTCACTACATTTCTACACTGGATTGGGGGAAGGGGCAGACCTGTCTGTTTCCAAATGTCTACATAGGTGAGGGGGGGCACACCTGACTGTTACTGCATTTCACCATAGGATTGTGGGGTGACACACCTGACTGTGTTTACATTTCTACACAGGATTGCGGGGCACACCTGACTGTTTCTACATTTCTACACATGATTGGGGGGCACATCTTACTGTTTCTACATATCTGCATAAGATGGGGGGCACACCTTGCACATGCACACATTTGCTATGACTGTAGTGGTATGTCAGGTACTCCATTTCATTCTATATTCTAACCTATCATACTGACTAGAGGCATATCAGTGTACTACAGGTCTTAGCTTTGATTGCCCTACATATTAGTGTCTGACGTCCTACCCTTCAGAACTAACATCCCACTGCCTGACCTGCTGTAGTCTGTCTGTGTAGGCCTGGGGCGGAGGTTACGCATAGGCATCATTCAGAGGCCATAGCACAGGCTCTGTTTTTGTTTATCTATACCCGTCATGCTGGCTGAGACTGTTGTTGGGTATGTGAACATCTCTGACTGGCATGTGCGAGTCATATGGGCACACATCCCCCAGCACATTTCCTGCAGTGAGTTTTGTCACCCTGTGTAGTACTGGCTACTGTGGTGACTCCAGTATGTGTTACCTATGTCATGGTACCACTATGGGTGTCTACTATCTGCTGCCATAACATTCAGCCAGCCAATTCCCTTGCATTCTCACATCCATACCATAGATACAGACGCATTCTACTCCATTTGGCAATTGGTAGGTTGATTAACTTACCTTGTGGGCGTGCCAGGATTGAGGATGGTGCTGGAGGGCTGCCTATGTTGAAAGCCCATAGTACACTCCCTATACATGGTTGAGCACAGGTAGTGTCATGTTTGGCATCCCTTTTACTGTATGTGCGAGTCTGAGAGAGGTGTCATTCCCTGGATCCCTCCTGTGTCAGTGTATGTGCTATGCATTATCTCTTTGCCATGGCTTCGGCATACTGGGCACGCTTCCATCTGCCTACTGGGGCAGGTTCAGCTTGTTCCTCCTCTGAGTCACTCTGTGCCTGTGCAGGCCTTGGCATTGGTGGGGGGCTGTGTGGCCCTGACCCGTGCTGTTCCTGCTGTAGCTGTTTCCTCAGGATTATATTGTGTAGCATGGCACATACCATAACAATTTGGGTACCTGTAGCTGGTGAATACTGCAAGGCTCCACCAGCTGTGTCCAGACACTGGAACTTTGACTTGAGCATCCCAAACACACAGTCTATTATAAGTCTGGTCTGTGCGTGTGCCTCATTATGGTGTTCTTGTTCAGGTGTGTGTGCAATTCTGATGGGTGCCATCAGCCACGGCTCCAGTGTGTAACCAGCATCCCCCTCTAGGTGACCAAAGGGTATGTCCTCAAAGGCAAATCTCTGGTACAGCTGTGTCAGATGCCAAATGTGGGAATTGTGATAGCTTCCAGGGCATCCAGCACACATATTCATTATAATGCTCTGGGCATCACACATGACCTGGCAGTTGATGGAGGGGAGGCCCCAGCAGTTGATGTAGGCCCTACCCTGATCGCCAGGTGGTGCTTTGATGCATATGTGCGTGCAGTCTATTGCACCTGCTACCTCAGGGTATTCTGCTATTTGGTGGAAGAGACACATATTGCTGGCCAACACCTCACGGGTGTTGAAGAAATATATGTGCTCACTGGCATGTGCTGACATGGCATCCAGGAACTGGTGGAATATTCTGGATGCTGATGCCTGTGAGATCCCCATGATATCCCCAGTTGAGTTTTGGGTGGTACCTGTGGCTAGTATTCCTAGGCCTACACATACCTTGGTATCCACTGGGATGGGTTCCCCTCGGTCAGTTCGGTGTGTCAGGCATGGCCAGCACAGCTCAACAATTTGCTGCAGAAGGTCCCTGTCCACCTTATAGTGCTCCACTATCTCCAGCTCATGTAGCCCCTGGTAGGTTACCCTGGGTCTGTACACTCTTCTCAATCTTCTCACTGTGGGTTGATCAGCAGCATTCACATCCTCACCACCCTCAGCCTCTTGCACATGTTCTTCTATGTTGCCTGCTGCAGCCCCTATCATTTTGTAGTTTTGTTTGTTAAAAGTTCTTCGCTTGTATACACCGGTGGTGTAGAGCATGGGAAAAACCAGAGGATAAGATCTTTGCATAGTTTATAGTAGTGTCCTGGGCTGGGCTGGTCTGCTGCCTGTGTAATTGGCTGATTCTGATACATTTCACCTGCCAGCTATGCTAATTCTCCTTGATTACCTTCCTACTGCTGTTTTCCCTTCCCATTGCCTTCCTGTTTAAGCCAAGGGTGTGCCACACAAACAGAGTGCTCAAATGTACACAGAGCTGCTATTTCCTGGTTTAACTTTTGTTTTCTTCCTTTAAAACCCGGTGTGTGGCACGCACACCTGCTTAGGCAATGTAAAGAGTGCTGGGCACATTCAGACACACCCCCTTGCTTAACTGTGCTAAGCTAGGAGCAAACCCGAGCCAGAGTGTTCCAATCCGCTTACAATATGCCTGACACCCCCCCTATGATTTCAGCTACCTCCTAGGCTTGCACCAAGCTATCCCTACTCTTACACTGTTGGGACCTGACTAGCATGCTGGGAAAAACTGGGATTCACTATCATTCCCCTCATTTGCATAGGATTGCCTGCTAATGCATAGTTACATGCCTCATACTGAGCCTCCCCCATTAGCAACCACTACTCACTGGCCATGTTGTCTTCCGCCTGCTATTGACTTTCATGGCAGAATAGTGATTTTAGTTAGAATGCTTATTTTATGTTTATTTTATTATTTTCCCCCAATCCCGTTTGCATGCCGCTGCCCTATGTTTAAACGGCTGAGATCGGTTAAAAAAAATAAAAGTTGTTTTTTGTATTTTTTTTGGCTATTTTCAATGCTAATGGCCTTATACTTGGTCATTGCATGCTTCCTGACCAATATGCAGCCTTTATTTGGAGCTGTCACAGCTCCGTTTTGGATTTTGCAGAAATGTACTCGGTTACTAACGGAGTACATTTCTGCAGATTGCACTTGTCCTGCACGACCAGTTTCAAGCTTCCTGGATCGCAAATACACCTCATTTGCATGGATTTCTCCTACAAATGGAGTGATTTGCATACAGGGGCTTAGTCTGTGCAGGACTAGTGCAGGACCGCACGTGCATGCCTCTGCTGGCTGTTCCTGGATCGCACAGTAGACATATTGCCTGCTAGAGCTCCTGCACTGATCCTGAATGCCGTACAAGGCATACAGAATTTGGGGTATCAACTAGCAATATTGTGGCATTAATGTCTAAGAAGTCCACGGCAAAATCTTCAGCGGTGGTTGTTAAACTCAAACCAAATTTTGTGTTGTTCCACTATTTAACAAATTGTGAGATATCTGTCATACAATGTTCCCATATTAACCAACAGTCTTTGAAATACCCTTTCCACATAGTAATGCAATGTAGGGAGTGGTTGGTTATTTCATAGTATATATGTATGTGGAGGCAAACAATACCTTAAGCAATTCAGCTTCATTATCTTTAAATTTCTTCAAGTATTTTGGGTTTCAGAAATGTACTCGGTTACTAACTCTCCACCAAGGGCAGGTGTTCTGTCTGGTGGACCCCAGCCATAAACAAATTGTATAACAAAAGAAGGAAGCTACTGCACGATAGAGCAAAATCCCATAAAGAGAAGGCATCTCTGATCAGCACTAGTAGAAAGCTATGTTCTCTCATAAAAACATCCAAGGCCAACTTTGAGAGAAAAATTGCTATGGACACTAAAGATAACCACAAGGCCTTCTTCTGCTATGTTAGAAACCTGGGCGGAAACCCTCAGATATGCTCAGAGTTAGTTCACAGTGACAAAAAATACACTGAACCCACAGATATTGCCAACATTCTGGCAGACAGGTTCAGTGCAAATTTCTCCCCTCCCTCACCCCCAAAAGAAGAAATACTTATCCCAGCTGAATGTAACCTCCCTGTCATCTCAGATGTCCAGGTGAGAACCGCCCTCAGCAAAGCTAAAACACAGCATCAATGGGACCTGACGGTATCCCGGGTTGCGTGCTACGTGAACTCCAAGAGGAGCTAAACCCGCACATAAAAATGCTATTTAACCTTAGCCTTACTACAGGATATGTAGCTGAACACTGGCGTACAGCAACAGTGGTCCCACTCCACAAAGGAGGCACTTCTACAGACCCTGGTAACTACCGCCCCATAAGCTTAACCAGCCTGGTCTGCAAAGCTATGGAAAGAATCATTATGGAACTCATAAAAAGAGACATTGGGGACCTACAGACACTTGATCCCACCCAGTTCGGCTTTGTAAAGGGCAGATCCTGCCTTTTGAACCTGGTTGACTATTTCAAAACAGTCACTAGAGCCATTGACGAGGACAAAACAGTCCATACAGCCTACCTGGACTTGGCTAAAGCTTTCGACACAATACCCCACTCAGGCATCATAGACAAGCTCAACAGCTTAAATGTAAATCCATATGTCACAAGATGGGTTGCAAACTGGCTAAAGGATAGAACCCATAAAGTCAAAATCGCTGGAGCCATGTCAGACTCAAAGTCAGTCACAAGTGGTGTCCCACAGGGCTCTGTCCTGGGACCCCTCTTGTTCGGCATTTATTTCTCAGATGTGAAAGCAAACATGGGAGGGTTGTGGCTGACAAAGTTCGCAGATGACTGCAAACTAGGTGCCATAGTCGATACACCAGCTGACACATACATCCTACAGAAAGGCCTCACTGAAACAGACAACTGGTGCCGGAGTCATGCCCTTAAACTAAATGCCAAAAAATGTATAGTCATCCCCTTTGGGAAAAACAAAGTACCCACAAATTATCACATAGACAGTAACCCACTGAGTACAGAAAAAGTAATCAAAGACCTGGGGACCCAAGTCGATAGTGACCTCTTATTTGACACCCACGTTGCCAAAGTGGTTAGAAAGACTTTCTACCTTGCCCACCTTATCATGAAGGGATTCACATCCAGATCAAAGGAGGTCATTGTACTCCTATACTCCTCCCTTATCAGGCCCATGATTGAGTACAATGCCCCATTTGGTATGTACCTCACCCGGTACTTGCAACAGCTGGAGAGACCCCAAAAGTACCTCACCAAGAGGATCAAGGGTCTCCAACTTATGTCATATGCTGCCAGACTAAAGAAACTCCAGCTCTATTCAGTAGCATACCGCCTACTCAGAGGTGATCTGTGCCTGACGTACAAGGCCATGTCCAATCAGGAATTGATGGACATGCTCCACCTCAAAAAATCCAAATCCATCAGAACCACGAGAGCTAAAGATTTAAACCTCAGCACAAATATGAATAGGACATGCTGGAGGGACAGATTCATAACTCAAAGGCTTCCCATACTCTGGAACAGAATCCCAGTTCATGTTAGGCAGTGCCCCTCACTGACTCTCTTCAAGAGAAATCTTGACAAGTGGATGGGAGATCGTAGATTTACCCCGGGGGTCATCTCTGTGTCACTACTAGAAAGAGGCACAGTAAACTAATTCTATTATGTAAGGGGGTCTTCACTGTGTCACTACTAGACAGAGGCACAGTATTCTAAATCTATTCTGTACACCTTTGTACCATTACATGGGGTGATGAAAGCCACATCACTATGGCTAGGCTTATAAATGCCCCAGGGCAGATAGCCTAGTACTAAACTATGAAACTATGAAACTATGAAGTATGATTAAAGTTCATGAAATTAGTATTGTGTCAATCTTTGATGTTATCCAAATGTTTGATGTTATGGTGTTCTTTGCAGCACCAGCAGTGTGCCCAGAATTGACTTTTTCTGCAATTCATATGGAGTTATATGTATCAGTAACATATTTAAATACGACTGTAAATTATTTCTTATGAGACCCATTGCTCCAACTACTATTGGAACTGTCTGGGTATCCTTCTTCCACATTGCCCTTGTTTCTGCTTGTAAGGCCTGGTATTTTATGACCTTGTGTCTCTCTGTATGTAAGACATTGTAATCACTGGGTGTAGCAGTTTCAATGATCAATGCCACTTTTGTCTTTTTTCCTGGACTACTATATCTGGTTTTCTCACATCTATTTTTTGAACTGTTGGTGGTGGGTGATTCCATGTGATATAAACTTCATCATGTTCTATAATGCTTTGTGGCTCATGTTTCCAATTCTTTTCAACTACTTCAATATTATAATGTTTGCACAATTCCCAATGTGGCAGTCTTGTTACATTGTTATGCCTTTCAGTATACAGGCCTTCTGCCATTAATCACACCGAGCAACAAGATGTGTGACAGTTTCCAGTTCTGTTTTACAAAACCTTCATTTGTCTGTTTCTTCCACATATTCAATGGATTTTGTAAGCCACCATGTTAGGTAGTCCACTGTTCTGGGCCACCAATATTAATCTTTCATCTTTTGGTTTAAATTATTCTCTCCTTATCTATTCCTGCATTAAATCCTGATCAACATGAGGTAGTTCCAAGAGTTTTCTATTTGTTACTACATTTATGCATTTCCCACATTTCTTGCCTTCTCATCTGGTGTTTCACTTTATATTCTTTTGTTTTTTTTTTTTTTTTTGTTTTTTTGGGCAGGGGTTCATTCAGTTGTTGCCTGATTTTTATCTACCTCTGGTTTGATTTCCATTCCCGGTTGACACTGATATGCTTCTTCTAAACTAAGCAGGGATGTCATCTTAGACTTGTTCTCCTCATGTTGTAAAACATTCTCTATGTTTGGATCTTCTGAGGTCAGAAAGCATGTTTGCAGTCCTACGACTGCATGTAATTGATTTCAAGGAGGCCCATGCTTGGCATACACAGATTTTTATAAATCATTTGATAAGCATGAAGCATTTTTTTAGTTTTCCTGACAAACTGATTCAATACATATTGGGGCTAGTCAATCATCCCAAAACTGTAAGTTAGAACAGGAAGATCACATTGATTTATAGCGTGGATTTTGTTCCTAGACTTTATTTAACAGCAAATAATCCTTTGCTCCATATCACTTTGTTTTGTTATCCTTTGATTCAATTGCCATGATTGAGTTTTCTTATAAATTAATATAATTACAGTCTATAGTTTATACATCACTGGAATGCAAGTTATTGGTCTATAGTTTTTAGGATATCTTTCAGGTTCACTCTTATGGAAGACTATAATTTTTTTTCTTGTTGTTAACCAGGTTATTGCCTTTTCAGAGTGTCCATATAAATAGATCTTACTCACAGCTAAATCTTCATGTAAAGATTTTAGCCAAAGTTAGGTACTGCATCTAAGCCTGGAGTTTTCCATTTAGGAGCATTTCTTTATTTTGTTTCACTTTCTTTGGTCATTACTTCATCCCATTTCATATCCTGTACATTTGAACTTCTTATTCTTTCTTTTACTTCTTCTATCCATTCAGCATCCTTGTTGTGTTCCACCGGATCTTGATAGATATTTCTCCAAAATGTGTCTATTTCTTTTGGGTCATCAATGAATTGTTTATTTAGTACTTTTCCTTTATATTTATCTACAATATTTGCTGCCTGTGCTGATATCTTTAGTTTATTATTTGCAATAGTGTACAATAGATCCTGGTCTGTTCTGATACTCCACTTTGCTTTTATCACATCTATCTTTTTGAGTATATTTGTTGAACTGTTTCATCTTCTGTACTCTTCTAATAGTGACAGTTCTTGTCTTAATTGCTTTATAATTTTCTCTATTTGATACTCCCATGATGGCATTTGGTTTGTCTGTTTCCTGTCCCTTACTACCCTGTGCTTTGGTGGTAAGACTTTATCTATTATTAATTTAGCTGCACAGTAATATATCCTATTTACTTCTTTTATATCACATGAATTTCTATGAGCAGTCTTGATTACCTTGTTCATTTGTTTTATCAAACTTCTAACATTATGGGTCTTATTGACTTTCTGTAGTCTATTACTTTCATTGGTCTTAATATGCCTATCCATTTCTATTAAGTCAAGCAATTGTTCTCTTAGATCATTTTCTGCTAAACTAAGGACACATGCTTTGTTCTCAGTTTCCTGTGGGCATTCTACAGAAAGTTCCAGAAAATCTTCCTGTGTCATATTCTCTTCAACTGCACCTTGCGTCATAAGTTGCTCTTTCATATGGAAACTCACTGGCCTATCCACAGCATTGCTTCCTTTGCTGTGCAACTCCAACTGAACCTTTGCACTGGTTTCCTGCTGAATGCTCCAAAGTATCTTCATATGGCAACTGATCAGATGTTTCCTGTTCACTTGTTTCTTCTTAATTTAAGGATTCATTATTCTATCATGCTGTGATGTTATCAGTGTTAAATGTTGTACACTAAATCCTTCACTTCACAGGTAATCTAAAAATTCAGTTTCTATTTCTTTAACTTTTCCATTACTAATCCTTTTTTGGCTTTCCCCATTGTTTTCTTATTTTTTTGTATTGTAAAGTTGTCCATATCTGGATGCCTTTGCCCGTATTTCTCTTTGAATATCTTTGGATCTGTTTTTTTTTTTTTGTATTAATTAATTTGGCTTTCTCCCTTTACATAAATATTGCACCATATCAGATGTCTCCTTCTTTCCCATGTCCATATTTCTTTTTTATACCTTTCAAAAATATCTAGATTTTGTTCTTCATATTTATGCACTTTCTCCGTCTTGTATTTTTCCAAAAAGCCCAAAGTTTCTTTGTCTATATAATGTTTTCCATGAATACATTGTATTAATGAACATACATTTGCATTTGAAGTTTTTTTGACAGTTTTTCTTGGGCAAGTATCTTTCCTTTAATTTCTTTATTAATCTTTTTGTGTATCTTCTGACTGGAAAGTCTAGGCTTCTTGCATAATAGTAACAATATATGATTTCCTTCTTATCCTTAATAGTCCAGTATATTATCTTTATGTCTCTTTTTTGACCTGTCAGTTTTTGTGATTTTTGTGGACTACTACTTTTTTCTACAATGTGTGGTGGGGGGCACCCTCCCCACGAGTCTATCCTAATGACATTGTAGGAATGTTTTTGTGTCTTGAGGATTCTATACTGTCATTTTTTCCAGTCCTGGCACCAGCGTGCCTACCAAGATTGGTCAACGTTTATCCTGGGACTTGTGTACCCTGCTAACTTTTTTGTTTTTTAACCTATTTCTGTCTATGGTATATTCTATATAACATACAGTATATGTATATATATATATATATATATATATATATATATATATATACACACACACATATATATATATATATATATATATATATATATATATATATATATAAAATCAGTATCATGTCGGTGAGATTTTGTAAAAGCAGGGTCCACCTTGTGAAGGTATTCACCAGGACTTGAGGATGAATTCAATTCTAACTATACTACTCCCCTTTGCTTGCTGTTGGTAAGAATTATGCTTTTGTAGTGATTCCAAGAATTGTAAATAGCAATTGTCTTTATAGTAAAAAAAAAAAACTTAAGGGCTACTTTAATGAATTAAAAAATAAAACCTTTAAACTCAGATGCATAGAAACCAGATAGACCTAACCTCTATTTTACTGCCTTCAGCCACATATGATTTTGTGCATGGGTATAAAATTAGTTTATGTCAAGAGTACAATACATGGAAATTGTCAGTTGCTTGGACATCTGCCATTAGTGGAATACACAGCAAAGTTTATATTATTCTAGACTGAACACATTCTAATATTGGGTTTAAATGTATTTCTAGAAAATTTGAGACAGATCCTGTTAAACAGCCATTTCTAGAGACCATAGGACACCTTGGTTGGTTAATAAAATACTTATGAATCTTAGTTAGAATATACAAATATTGTCTTGACGGGTGTGTCATTTGTTGTTCTTTAGTACATGTAGTAGGTAAAAGATTCCTGAAAACATAGGAAAAGCCCTGGATTTGGGTCTAGATCCAAGGGCATTTTATATATTGACAGAAAGTTGCACAATTATTTCTCTATCATCATGTTGTATGTCCCAACTGACAATGCAATGCTGTCCTAGTCAGCCTGCGAGATGATAACATCAGGGAACTATTTAGGTTCTAGTAATGTTGAACACCATTCAAAAATTATTTTAAATTTGTTATTACAAAACAACTTATTGACATTTTTATGTAGGTATTTTATTACTGATGGTTTAAAAGCTATAACACAGGAATTACAATTTGTAATATAATCAGGCTTTCAGTGCTTCAAAGGACATTATCAAAAGTTGCAGCACTGTTAGTGTGTTTGCCGTTCAGATAATCTCTAACACAGTTTGGTATTCACTAATTTAACATGCTGGTATGAAGCATAAAACATTACAATTATATATATATATATATATATATGTTTTACTTAAAATCTCCAGAAACATTCATGAGTAAATTATTATGGAATGATCACGATTTATATATTATATTTATAGATTATATTATTAATTCATAGGATCCTAGGAAGTTACTAGTCTATTGGCCCTGAGGCCCTTAAAAGCCTAGCTAAGAGTTTATCCCATGTTTAGACAAGTCAGCACCCAAACCTCCTGTCCAGCAGGGACACAGGTGGAATCCCAGGGGTGTATTTTCTGTTTTCCATCCAGTTATGCAGGTTGCACTTGAAAAGGGATAATGAGGTACTGTGCTTGATATGTAGATGGATTCTATTCCACTGTTGGGGGAGTCTCTAGGACACAAATCTGTCCTGCCAACAAGTCTTATTGTTGTCACAGACTAGGTTGAGGTCACGCATGCTGGTTACTCAAGTGGAGCTTGACTTGAGGATATGCAGTAGTCCAATGAAGTCTGGGTCTGAGATTGTTTTGTATGCCAGACAGAGGTCACTTCTGAGGAGTCTGTATGAAACTGAGTAGAGGTACAGGGCTTTTAGCCTATCTGTGTAAGGTAGATGTTTGAGGTCCTGGATTCTTCTGCTGAGGAACCTCTGTGGTCTCTCCAGCTGCTGCATATGGTTTGTGAGGTACATGCCAAATGGGGCATTGTAGTCAATAATTAGCCTTATAAGGGAAGAGTACATGGATGTTATGACCTCCTCGTCCCTAGATGAGATACCCTTACTTATGAGGTGGGCCATGTAGAATGCTTTCCATACAACGGACGCAACATGGTGGTCAAAAGTCAAGTTGCTATCAACCAGGATGCCCAAATCCTTCATCACTGATTGCATGCTTAGGACATTGTTATTAATGTGATAATATATGGGGATGTCACTCTCCCCAAAAGGGATGGTGATGCATTTTTTGGCATTCAGCTTGAGGCCATGTTTCTGGCACCAGTCATTTGTTTAGCTGAGACTCTCTTGGAGGACATTCACATCACTTGGAGAATTGATGACCATGCCCAGCTTGCAGTCATCTGCAAACTTGGTCAGCCATAGCCCACTGGTTTTGGCCTGCACCTCAGAGAAGTATATCCTGAATAACAGAGGCCCAAGACCAATCCCTGTGGTACGCAGCTTGTTACGGGTCTACTGCTTGTGGTGGCTTCCCCTATTTTGATTAAGTGTGTTCTGTCAGTGAGCCAGTTTGCTATCCATCTGGTAACTTATGGATTGATGCCTAGTTGAGAGAGTTTATCTATTATGCACAAGTGGGGAATAGTGTTGAAGGCATTGAGAATAAAATGAAGCAATAACCTGCAACTTAATCTGTTTCTCTACTTCTGAAAGAAAAGTAGAAAGAAGATGAAAATAATAAAATACATACCACACAAAAGAATATTTCGCAAAACCTTATGCATAAAACTAGCTACTTATGCCCTTGGCATTCTACAACCATAGTGAACAAAAAGCCAAACACACCTGCAGGGTGACCATTTACAGTATACTCCTGACATTCAGTGTATGTATAGTCAATGTATACTTACCTCCAGTTTTTGAAATAAGACTCCCCTGACACTTTTTTATAGCAAACATAGAATAGCAACAGCCACAAATGATTGAGATAGTTGTCATTTCTGTGTCTTATGAAAGCAATGAGTGCCTTTTTCAAAACTGCCTGTGTTGGAAATTCACTCAGAAACGTTAAGTAGTACCATATATTGCATGTAAATAATTTTGGAATCCAGCTAGTTAGATTTTCAATGATACTTGAAGACTTGCTTGCTTCTATACAATAAGCATGCAAATGAGGAATTACACAAGCTTTAAGGAGCAAACCCACTTCACTTTCCATATTCAAAAAGAATTGAGCTATGTGCTGCTTGAAAACTGGGCAGTTGTAAGAGTAAGGAAAACTTGTAAAGTCAGGAATGCCTTGTTGGAAGGCTAGCTTGTTGCAAAGCATTTCAGCACTTACAACAAGAATGATTGTACTGGTGGTCATGAGGAAGACAACAACATTTTATACTTGTGTGTGTATTAATAGGAGATATTTTCTTCTTTTGTATTAAACATAGGTAAGCATCATGCTTGACTATTTGGGTATTTATTACAGACAAATACTTTTCTTCCACTTTCTCTTTTTTATTTTTGTCTCCATGTCTGCCAGCCATCTGCCTTACTGCAATCAACCAGACCCATCCTTCCACATTAGGCTTATTGCCAGTCACAGTACACTGCTATCCATGCAGCCATTTTTTCTCATTGTTGTAGTTATAGTGCCCTAACCTCATCTGTCACCTTGTAGCTACATTAACTCTAGTATACTATATCAAGGAATGGCTTCCCTTAGGGCTTGGACATTTATGCATACACCCAATGAACATCGGGCTTGTCAGGGACAAACAACATTCCAACTAATGCCTTCGCACCTATATCATATTATTGTACGATGTAAATAGCGAACGCTATTTCATTGTACCGAGAATATCGAAACAACAAAATATCAAACAAACGGAACAGAAAATTTTTTCCCAGGGAATAAATTTGCTGCTTCGTAAAAAAAAAAAAAAAAAAACGTAAACACAAATTTAAGTGGGGGGCTTCACTTCCCACACCCCCCTCATGTGGGGGGCTGTGCCCCCACACACACCCTACTTAAATATACCAACTCCAAGATCGCACCATAGTGAAGAAATTGGCAAAGTCCCGAAGAGGCCCACCAAATTTTTCCCTGGGAAAAAATTTGATGTTCCGTGACGTCGCTATTTAGCCATTTCGACAATATCGGATCGACTAAATAGCATTCGCTATTTAGTCTATTCAATAGCATCCTATAGACCCATGTCTTTTCTCCAGTAGCTGTTTATAGTGCCATAAATCAGACTACCAACATAGCCATAGGATGGGCATTCCAGTGTCAGGCCCTTTTCCAATCATCTCCTTCGTGGCTTTTTCAGTGTTGAGCCCACAAACACACGTAGATAATTTAAATCATAATCAGGTCATTATTCATCTTGTCAAAGAGCTTGGCAGTTTTTTTGTTTCTTTTTCTTTTTTTTTTTGGTCAGCATTTTTCATTTTTGTTGTGTGATATTCATATGCTTTCTACATTTTTTTTTTCAAATCACTCCTTACTTTTCATCATCAGTTTACATATTTCTTTGAGCAAATTCCATGGAATACAGGGATAAAGTCTTTACTGTAATACAAATGACTAGGATTTAATTAGCAGCCCAGGTACCAGACGATTTAGCAAGTGGAGAAAGCTGTATGCTGAGACAATGCATACTTACTGCTCTTTGGGGAGGGGCAAATGTTGGGGGTACATTTTCTGTGATATCACCCCTAAAGAAAATGAGAAACCACCCAGAAGTGTATGATTTAAGTGTGGATATGTCTCTATCAGATGTTGGTGACACATCCTCAATAAGAATGACCAAATGACAAAACTGTCATGTGAAGTTTGTGCAAATACAACTTACAGGAAAACCCTTTGATTACCCAAACAGCATGACTACTTCACTCTTGTTTCAGTGTGGGGTGTTATTCACCAGCGTTCAGGAGCCAAATAAAAAAAAAGATTACTGCAGCACTCTCATCTGTAAAGCTAATTGTTGTTTTGGAAGTATTTCACTTCATTTATTATTCTTTATTAGCAATCAAGAGTTAAATAACTGCAGCTGAGTGTACTGCTTTCAGTGATGTTCTTAGGATCCATTCCTGCTGATATTATTAAATAAAGTTTTCACCATATGCCATTGCTTGTACAGACCCTGAAACAGCAACCCAGTGAATCCAAAGTTAAGGAGCAAAATAAGAAAAAATAGCAATCTTCTTGAAGGTAAAGTCAAAATACATAAATGAAGGTAAAGAAAAATAGATAAATAAAAAATAAGAAAAAACAAAAATAATAAAGCAACTGTCCTCCTCAGGACTGGGGGTACAGATGCAAGGTGTGAGGAGACTGTATCAAACAGTTAAATTATCACTGATACACACACACACACACACACACACACACACACACACACACACACACACACGCACACACACACACACACACACACACACACACACACACACACACACACACACACACACACGCACACGCACACGCACACACACACACACACACATTGAGCACTTCAGCTATACCCACAAATGCGGTACAGACATTCATTTATAAATCATGTACCTCAGTTTGCATTATTAATTCCTGCTGAATGCTTGTGCCCAAGGCAGTCACCCCTTCACTCTGCCCTTATTACCTTTCTGCACCTTGCCATAAATCTGTGTTGATTGTTTTCCAGGAAACTTGTCATAAAACAGCAGCCAGCCTTATCATGATGTGTTCCCTCTCAAATGTATGCAATATGCATGTGACCATGGTAGAATCACACAAACATATTTGAAACAAGGATACACGTATACTAGAAGCAGTTATATGTATCATACACTTTGTTTGGATAATTTATTACTGTAATGACTATTACGAGATTAGTATGCATTTCTTGCAAAACAGCATGTTTTTCTGAATTATTTAGCACAGAATATTTCTTTGTATGTTTTTTTCTAATTTTTTCATCATAATTATGCATGAAGAATAATTAATTATGCCTATCTGGTTCTTCTACATTCATGAAATACTTTTCAGTACCTTAAATATATTTCAATGCATGTTACTCTTTCTCATTCATAAGCATATATTTGTTCTCAGCTGTATCAGCTGTGTTGTCATTGAGTACCATTCCTTTGCTGAGTTTCCTTTATCACACAGATTCACAAAAGGCTGATCATTCACTGGTGAATCATTCATTCTATGACAAAGTAATCCTTTTCAGATACAATGGCGTAGAACTGCCAGCTAACTTAAGAGTCAAAGAATCAGTGGACAGTGACTAACATCCACTTTATACTAACAAGAATGTTTTTCCCTTATTCTTTCTTTGGGGTCTCTCTTCCCTAGGCTGAGGTTGCATAATAGCATTTGTAGAAGTACAGTACATGTTTCCAAGTGTAGCACTCAAGCCTATCTAGTATGCATCCATTTGCAATGTGAAAAGCAAACTCATGATTATTTTGCCTTCCAGTGAGAGTCTGTATTTCAGAGCCTCAAGCCCACAACAGTTGCCCAGGTAGACCCCCCCCCCCACACACACACACAGATACATACATATTACCACTGCCTGGGATGATAATCAAAAATAAGAGACTGTTATGTAAGAAGGCTCACTACTCCAGAATAAGAGGAACTTCTGGGATTTATGACTGTTTATTTAATTTAAAAGAAAAAAAAACAGCCCTTAGCCTGAATGAAATTAGAAACCATCACCAAGTGAGCTGTCAAGTAGAATGGGTTTAATCATTTCTCTTTTTTATTTGGTATATTGCACTTATATAATAAGTATATGATCTCATATGCTTTTGACATAGGACCTAAAAGAATAAATAAATACATACATATATGCATGTGTAAATACATAACTACATGGACACATAAATAAATAAATGCATTTTTTGTGTCATTAAAGCAGAAGGGAGTCATACTTTGCTTGAATATTCTTTTACTCTGTTCGGGTTTGGTTATATCCAATCAGTGCAAAATATCAAATAATACATTTTAACAAGTTGTCTGCCAGTGTCTTCAGCTGTTATTTTAGTTTCCAGGAAATAAACAATATTCTTAATGAAATGTGATTGGTTTAGAAAGGGTCAAAGTTCAGTATGTTTTTCTAATTGTATGCCCAGCTTTGTGATGTTTACACTGTGAGGTACATAAGAAAGATGAGCAAAACATAATTCTATTCAAAGGGGTTAACAAGTGTGCATCTATACTCCTAACTTTGAGTGTGTTTTATGTTCCTGAAAGCATTCTTTTTCATTTAATCAATAACTGCTCCATGGTGTTCTTTGAAAAGCTTGCTTCACAGAGAATTCAGTTTAGAGCAATGATATTAGATGTACTTCTGTAGCTTTTTTTATTTCTGTATTTCCCTTCGAGGGGTTAGTATCACTTCTGAAAGGTTGAGACTTCCTAGTTTTAAACATGATTTGTGGATTTTGTTAGATTTACAACTGGAACATTTCATATGAGCCACATTTTTCTTTTTTATTTATTTTAGAAACCCTGCACTGTAACAATTCAAATCATTTCATTCAGGAAACAGTAACTATATTCTTCAAAAACATAGTCGTTTTTCCTGATATTTTCCATTTATGTTGTTGTTACTAGGCAGTGTATATGTGTTTACTTTTTTCTTAAAGCAAATAGTCCCATAATAAAAAAAGCTTCAGCAGTATTCAAGTGTTTGTTTAAAAAATAATGTAATTACTTATGTGGGACCTACAAATAAGAATTGAAATGCCATCATAATAAAGTTGCTGATGAAGTTTCAGTAATCATTTATGTATGGAGAAAACAGAACTGACCCTGCTACAGAGCTTTGAGAAATTCCAGAGGTTTTGAACAACAAAAGTTTGATTGCTCAGATAATTATGCAAATAAGTTTAGTGTGTTAGTCCCAACACCTTTCATGCTAAGCATTCAAGTCAGTAGCTGGTAGTCAGCACTCTCAAATTCTATTAAGCTGTATGAAAAGATGTCCAGAAGAGTTTCAGCTTTTCCACGTGTGTGTGTGTGTGTGTGTGTGTGTGTGTGTGTGTGTGTGTGTGTGTGTGTGTGTGTGTGTGTGTGTGTGTGTGTGCATGTGCATGCATATAGTGTTGTCTCGTACCAAAGCGCCACACATTTTTTTGTTTAAATTTATTTTCTATTTACAGTGTTTTAACAGGGCTAGAGCACTGATCCAGGTGGATCATTTTTTGCAGCCTGGAATACTCAAATTAGAAAGAAGCAGCATATAAATTAGAAATATACCATATATAACAAAGCACTGATACAGAATCCAGTATAAAGAATAAAGTAGAATAGAAATCTCTGATGAAGTAATTTGGATATCCTGGTAAGGGGGGTAACTCTGAACACTAACCAGTAGGCTAGTACCCCACAATGTCTCATATTATGCACAGAGTAAATTATGCATTGCTTAAGTATGCACTGTTAAGGTAAGATAGTTATGTGGAAGGCAATGGTTAAGTAGAACTGGTAGGGAGGAAAAGTGAGGGTTAGGTGTTTGGAAATAGGGGCAAGCAGATGTCTGGATACCAACTGAGTAAAGGGCTGAAGAAAGGCACAGAAAGGAGAAAATTGGGGGGGGGTGATTATAATGATTTGTCATTGTGAAGAGAAATGCAATAGTGTATGTTTACAGGAAATGGGAGGAAAGAATTGTGAATAGTAATGTAATGCCTTTTGGAAGAAGAACTAGTAGGCAGCTCTTTTGCATACAAATTTCTATAGTTGTCTAAATCTGTAGAACTTGTTATGTCTCACATGTTTATTAGGAAAGATTTGCATGTCTGAGGCACTGTTGTCATTTTATACAGATTTTGTTTTATTCCCCATGGATAGATAGCATAGGGTCTTGATTTGGCTACTTGCCCAACTACTTTATGTCCAGGCTGTGAGCTTACCCATGGTTTGTATAGTCTTATCCTGTCCCCAGTTTGTTAATATGGTAAATTCCTGTACTTTCTATCATTGTAGTATTTCTGTCATTGCTGATTACTTTCAGACATTTCCTACACTTTGTTTTGATTTTTCTAGCATAAACAGCACAGTGAAATAGATAATTTGCTTTCCTGTGGTGTGAGAATTGGTTACTACTACAAAGAGTACTCCTTTTTTCCAGAATTTCAAAATGACTACCATTATTGTTTTTTTCTGGTTGCTCTTTTTTATGTGATTTTTACTATTTAGATAGATGTTCATCATATTGATCACCACTTTATGGGTATCCTGCTAAAGATATACTGGCCAGATAGCTACCCATGCTTCAGAGCACCATACATGCTCGCAAACCATCAAGCAACTCAAGCAGAGATGACAAAATGACAAGTTTGTGCAGGAAGACCTACAGAGCTTTACTGTCATTGAAGAGTATGCTCCTCTGAAGCTTTGAGATTTGATAGTTGCCTTGTGCTTTCCATTACTGAGCCGATAAGTTCCCTTTGGAGGAAAAAAAAATTCCATTTTCCAGTTTGCGCACTGCTGTGCTTCGTCTAAACAAAATATGCACAGCCACACCTAGCATTCATTTCCTCTATTCCCATGATTGTACTAAGTGATACATTGATCAAACACTGGCCACCAAAAAAAAAAATAAAATAGAAAAACAAAGACAGAAAAGGAGAAAAAAGGGGCAAGCAGTTAAAATGAGGAAAATCCGTGTATGACATACACACAAGAAAATGATGGCTCACATTAGATATGTTTACATAGATCTGGATTTGAACTCTCACTCCGATGCACCTTCAGAACACAGGATGGGTGTCTTATCCTTCTTTGCCACACAAACAGTTTTTCAGCAAAAAACTGAACTCAGTCTGCATGCAACCAGCTGCAACAGCATTGAGAGTGAAATTAAGTAATACAAGTGTTATTGTACATTTATTACTTTTGAATGTAGCGCACCTAGTGATCACACAACCTATCATGGTTACTGCTTGCAAATATACAGCGCTGTCTTTCATTTCTGTGTTTGTTGGCCATTCTTCATTTATCTGACCAGTAATCTGAGACATGCAGTGTGTAAGCCATTATATATCATTGGCCTTAAAATGTGTGAGGATATTAAGTGACAATAATATCATATGCAGTTGCCAACAAAGAAGGGCAGGTTGAATGTTAAGGAACACAACCTGTGAATTGTGTGCTGTGTACTTACATTTCTAGCCTTCTAATGCATTGTAGATCTAACTTGACACACTCAGTGGAAGTTAAGGCAGCCTGCAGTGCTGTTGTGTTTTCCTCCCAGCCGCTAATCATTCACAGTTGCAATACATTAAAAGCAAACACTGAGGGAGTGCCTGCATGGATACAAGTATTTAGGATTCAGGAATTCTAATGGGTTCCACCTCATTTGCATAGTCACCATGTTAACAGCCCTGAAGCTACACCATATAAAAGGCAACCATGCAGCTAGGCTAGCTGATGGTGAGGAGACTTGTTTATGTTGGGAAGACTGCACATAAGCTATTTCTTCAGGATATATCTGTACAGAGGAGTACTGAACTTCAGAAGGTATCCTTCCATTTTGTCAGCTACACACTGCATATGCTGGAATATATTTAAGAAAGATCTGAAGAAAAGGCTTTTGCACTTTTATCTGTATGCATTAGTTAGAAGTGCACTGATGGCATGGGCATGTTTGCCAACGCATATCACAGGTACACATGATTGCCAATACATACAAATGGAAAGCTGTGTGATAAATATGTACAAATATTTCAGGGACAGTTCCTTTGAAAGCAATTTTAGCATTTCAAAGATGTTTTTTAAGCAAAATGTGTCATTTTTCTGTTCTTTTTTTGGGGGGGCAAAGATGAGTTACTGTTATGACTCAAATACAAGGAGTTACTGTTATGACTCAAATACTCAATTGAAAGGAGTAAGTTACTACAAAGTGTACATTGTTCATTTGGGGAGGAGCAAAGGTCAGTTAATGTTATGGCACAAACAAGGATATGTTGCCCTTGTTACGTTCCTTGGTTTTCATCCTGCCTGTTGTTTATATTTTACACCACTACACTGTTTTATGTTTCTCCAGTGGGTAATGCTGACTGGCTACCTTTTCGGTTTTATCTGGAAACAGTTATTTTGAAGTTATGTGATACTTATGTGTATTGTCCTTCTATTGTCTTTTAAAACACTGAAAAATAGTCGGTATCCCTGCTGAAAGGTTCTCTCACCAAAAAGCAACAGTACTAAATAAACACGAAAGTGAGGAACCAACCACAAGGAATGCAGGTGAAGATGTTCCAAATAAACCACTGATATTCTGCCAAAAAACTGGTAACAGTTCGTCTTTTAAAACACCTAGGAATATGGCACCCAGACATGTCAATCCACAGAGACCCCCTTCATTGATGCTGATATCCAGGTGATTGTGGATGACTTTAGACAACATGGTGCTTTTCTGCTGGAAAAGGGACAGGGAGATATGGCATGCATGTAGGATGCAAATATGGTGCCAGATAGTTGATAATGTGAATGCCATGGGTGGTCACTGCAGGACATATGAGCAGGTGAGCCACAGATCCACTGATATGATCACATCTGCATGGAGGATAGCAGCTGCAGCAGGCCATGATCAGATGGTTATGGGGGGATCCTAATAGGGAACCACCACTAACACCCAATGAAGAGTTCTGGCCAATATCAAGGATCCAGACAGCTCTGAGGAGAGTGCAATACAGCATGTGCTGGATGTTAGAGCAACAGTTTCAGCGACAGAAAGCACATCCCAGGAGGAGCTTCCAGGTATGCTTTGGTATCTGAGAAGTTGAATACTCTTATATAGTAAAACAATTGAAAGGAGTAAGTTACTACTGTGCCACATGTCTTTTTTCGGGGGGGAATGAACATTGCTAAAGTTAGCTTAGGTTGGAGTTGTCAGCCACTTAATGGACATATAAATGGCTAAAAGTATTAACCCCTGTGTTACTGATAATTGTGATGATATTGCCTTTACCTCTTGCTTAACTTCTTCCAAGACCATCTGGATTGCATTGGAAAATCTCATCTGCAGATGGTAAGCCAAACATTTTATACCAGTACTTCTGAGCAATTTAAAGAAAAATGTTAGTGTGTGCTGTTGATTCATAGGTTCATAGGTTCATATGTTGGTACTAGGCTATCGGTCCAAGGGCCTATACAAGCCTAGCCATTACAATTCCCTGGGTATTTCTTTTCACAATATTTACTTCCCTGGATCCCTGTCTAGCAGGGTGACTGACATGATCCCCGGGGTGAATTTCTTATCTCCCATCCAATAGTCAAGGTTCCTTTTGAAGAAGGCCAAGGAGGCACTCTGCTTGACATATATGGACAGTCTATTCCAGATTATGGGGAGTCTCTGGGTCAGGAACCTATCCCTCCAGCATGTTTTGTTCATTGTCATGACAAGGTTTAGATCCCTGGAGTGTGTGGCTTCTTTAAGTGGAGCATGTCTAACAGCTCAGGGTTTGACATGGTCATGTATGTTAAGCAGAGATCACCTCTGAGTAGACGATATGCCACAGAGTATAGCTAGAGTTTTTTTAGAGTCCGCTTGGGGCATCTGCTTTAGGCCTGTGATTCTTTTAGTGAGGTATTTCTCCGGCCTTTCCAGCAGTTGCAGATGTCTTGAGAGGTACATACCAAATGGGGCGTTGCACTCTATAATGGGTCTAATGAGGGATGAGTACAGTGGGGCAATGACCTCCTTTTTTCTGGATGAAAAGCCCTTAGTAATGAGGTGTGCTACATAGAAGGATTTCCTAACTGTTGTGGCAATGTGGTTATCTAAGATGAGATCACTGTCCACCTGTGTCCCTAAGTATATCATCACACTTTCATTGTTTAGTGTACTGCCACCTATGTGGTAATTCATGGGTACATGCTTTTTCCCAAAGGGGATAACTATACATTTCTTGGCATTAAGCTTGAGCCCATGGCTCTGGCACCAAACATCTGTTTCTGTAAGGCCCTTTTGTAGAATATCCAGATCATTTGGGGATTCAATAATGGCTCCCAATTTGCAGTCATCTGCAAACTTTGTTAGCCAGAGTCCCTTAGTGTTGGCCTGTACTTCAGAGAATTAGATGCTAAACAAGAGTGGTCCCAGGACTGAACCCTGAGGTACTCCACTTGTCACTTGTCTGGAGCTGGATTTGGAGTCAGCTACTTTTGCAGTCTGGATTCTGTCAGTAAACCAGTTGGCAACCCATCAAGTGATGTAGGGATTTATGCCCAGCTTAATAAGTTTATCTATGATTCCAAAGTGGGGGATGGTGTTGAAGGCCTTGGTGAGGTCCAGATAACCTGACTGGACCGCCTTACCCTTGTCCACAGCTCTGGAGACTGATTCAAAGAAGTTAATCAGGTTCAGGAGAGAAGCTCGGCCCTTCACAAACCCAAACTGTGTGGGGTCCAGTGTTTGAAGGTTGCCAATATCTTTGTTTATAAGTTCCATGATAATGCGTTCCATGCCCTTGCAGGTCAGGCTTGTCAGACTGATGAGACGGTAGTTCCTGGGATCCAAGGTGGATCCCCCCTTGTGGAGTGGGATAACTGTAGCTGTGCTCTACTCAATGGGCACGAAGCCTGAGGTGAGGCTATGATTAAACATGACACTTAGGTGAGGTGCCAGTTCATTTTGTAGTTCATGTAGTACAGAGCCCGGGATGTCACCTGGTCCCATGGATGCTGCATTCTTAGCTTTGGAGAGTGCAGTTTCTACATGTGTGGCCATGATTACTGGAATTTGGCAATCTTTTAGTATTGAGATTGGCCCTTTAGGGGGTGAAAGGGGGTGATATTGCCACTAAATCGATCTGACAGGATATTGGCAATATCCTTGGGATCAGTATATTTAATGCCATTCTGTTGTAGCTCAGAGCAGATCTGAGCACTGCCATTTAGATTCTTTACATAACTATAGAATGCCTTGTGGTTGTCTTTGGAGTCTTTGGCAATTCTATTTTCATAACTAGTTTTGGAGGATTTTATGAGGGATCTCAGGCCTGTTGTGTGTATTGCTGTGCTGTCTGTAATAGTGGCAGCACTGTTACTTTCTTGGCATATATTGCACTATAGTACAGTAGGCATTATTTTTTTCCTGCATTTGTTGTTTTTTATCACAAGTGATCATGACAGTGGGAGAGTGGACTCTCTGCCACCTGATGTCAGTGTATCAGCAGACTCTGATGATGATGGTGTCCAAACTGAGTTGAATTTAGGAGGTGCACAGGTTGAATCTGACACGGAAGTTGACATACAGCCATCCCATGATATTCTATCAGACACAGGCAGTAGGCCTATGCCTACCCATTCCAGTGAGGCCTCAGATATGGGACAGATAGAGATGAGGCCACTGATCAGGGAAATTGGCTACTGTGGCTTCAGTTCCTGATGACTCTTACTGTAGCCAAAGAGTGGGCAAGATGCCATCCAGCAGGGTTGATAAGGGTGCTTAGCGTGAGCCTGCTGTCCCTCCTCCACCTGCTGCAGGTGTCTCTTCCCATGCCATCCTGGAGGGACAGGCATATTCCCAGAGGTCCTCCATACAAAGGCAAAGGGCTGCATTTGTTTCACAGTCTGACATGCATGACTGCCTCTACTGTGTTTCATGTTGGAACAAGGGGTGTCTGTGTGATGGACCAAGGGGTGCATGCCATGGAATGAATGTTGTCTGTAATGGAATGTTTGCTGGGAGGGGAACAGCATCCTTGTGGGTATAGGTCAGCCACATCATCTGCTCTCAGCCAATGTGACAGATCATGCTTCCACAGTGGCAGTACTTCCAGTGCTCCTTCAGTGAGTGTTCTATCAACACCCAGATGTGGCAGGCCATGGGGTTGTGGTCCTGGGCATCCCTGTGAAGGGAATTCAACCTGCAGATATCGGTCATGTTCAGGAAGCAACAGTGCATCTGACCATGGATATGGACATGCCAGTGGAACTCCTGCCAGAGACAGTTTTCATGGTCAGGGACAAAAACAATGAACAGCTACCTCTACCATGCATGGTTCACACCTGTCCAACATATGTATATGTAGAGTGAGCACAGAGCTTGACTGTGTTCATGTAGACACTCGCAAACCAGTTTCACCTGGAGGACCCCTAGACGCACACACACACACACACACACACACACACACACACACACACACACACACACACACACACACACACACACACACACCACATACACACCAGTTACTCATCTTGTCTCACCAGCCATTTGTCTGCCTGCTTCTCTTTATTTCTCCCACACACTCACCAACCTTTTGTGTCAGCCTAGGCTTCTTGCCCCCACACACAACATCCTGTGCAAGTGATGACAACTTTGCCATATCCCTGTTTTCCATCTTTTGGAATCAGGGATATGTAAGAGTTTTTTCTGATGCTCAGGGTGCATAGCTAACTTAGTGCTTAGTGTATCTGCATTTGTGGTGTTGAAATGGTAATTGTAGCTTTGACTTATATTGGCTTTGTGAAGTTAGATAGTTGATAGCATCAGAATTTCCCAACTTTATAGTGAATGACCTTGTGAGGACTGTGAAGTCAGAAACTGTAATGTGTATCATTACTTTTTCACTTCTCTCTTTAATGATATTCCAGAACAAATGTATGGTGTTAACCTGAGAGCATGCAGTTATCATCAGTACTTTTGAAAGGTATGACTGTGTGTGAATCTTTGATGCCTGAGGCCTACAACTTAGTAATGGACACATATAAATCAAATAAGTTTCTGCTGTCACACGTTAAGGCAATTTCTGTACAAATCTCTCACCTTTTACTTACCAAATAATGACATACAAGGATATGCCGCACACTCATATTATTAAACATTACACTCCAGGTTCAGGACTTACCTTGTACATGTCACAGTTGCCACAGTATTAGCTCATGGCAGACTCTGTCTGATACAAGCAATACACAGCCAATACATGGGGAGGTAAAGGTTGTGTGAGTTGCCTCGCGTGGATGTTACCAGGAGGATGGTTTTAGGCCCCTAGGTGGAGAGTGAGTGTCCTATGCATTGTCTCTCAGCCAGTGCAAGGACTTACTGAGCATGCCTGCATCTGTCTACACCCACAGCAGCTGGTGGTTCCCCTCTTATTCCTCATCTGCCTGTGGTTGTGGTGACTTTGGGATTGGTGGTGGGATGTGTGTCCCTACCCATTGCTGATCTTGCTGAAGCTGTTTCCTCAGGATGATGTTGTGTAGCATGGCACATACTGTCAGTTTCTCTACATGTCTGTGAATTGTACTCCAGGGCTCCCCCAGATGTATCTAGGCAATAGGAAAATATATGTGGTCACTAGTATGTTGGAGCACAGCATTCAGGAAATGGTGGAAGATCCTGAATTGTGAGGCCTGTGACACCCCCAGCATGTCCCCTGTTAGTCTCTAAAAGGTACCCCTATAGCTAAGATTCTAAGGAGTACACATATCTTTGTCTCCACTGGCATGGGTTCCCCTCAATTGGCTCTGACTCTGAGTTGAGGATGGCAGAGGTCACAAAGTTCTTGTAGTGTGTTCCATTTCACCGTTTAGGGCTCTACAATTTGCACATCATGTAGTTTGTGAAAAGTTAAATGCGGCCTGAAAATTCTTCTTCATCGCAGCCTAGGCCTACTAGCAGCAGCAGCAACAACATTGGCTTCAGCCTGTAGCACATACAAATGAATTAAAGCAGTAACCCCTAACATTCTGTTCATGTAGGCTGCTTTCCATGGCCGTATTCCAAAGGTTTTGGAATTCACAGGAAAAAACAGCACAAAGTCTAAATGAGTACTTTATAGTTGGTTGAATAGCTCCACTATGGTGGTCTAGTTGATTAACATGCAGTTCAACTGCTTATGCTGTAAACAGCATGCCACCGTGTTTACCTTATTTGTATGGGGTACATGCCTCTACGCAGTAAGTACTAAATCTAAAACTTGTTGCAGCAGCGACACACACACACACACAGTGAAAAATGATTGGGTAGGCTTTATTGAATCTCCAGTCTATCTTTTCTAAGAGGGACCATACTGTCCATATTTTCTTATGGCTCTAATGGCTTCTTACTGACACTTAAACCTCATATTCAATTTAGTTCAGTTTAGTCTTAAATACATAAACTAGCTGTTTTCTGACATTATTTTTGAGACTGCACAAAGTATGTAAAAAAAGAATTTAAATACAAGAAAAGACAGGCACCCAGATTCACTATTCTTCCTTGCACAACTTAGCTTAGTCCTGCACAGAAGCGGCCATTTAGGGGCAGCACAGCAGTGTGCCAGGCATATTAATGAAGGTGCGCTGCCTGAGCTCCTAAATGGACATGGAGCATGTACGAGTGCAGGGGGCATTTATGAGAGCAGAGCTCTCATAATATACACGCCTCTGCAAGCAAGAACAACAGTTTAGCAATAAAAATGAGCAAGACCGCTCATAGCTGTTCTCACACCCCCAGCAACATCCCCCAAATTTATAAGAGTAATAGTTAAAATATAAAATATAAACAAGCTATTTTTTTTATCAAACAGATAAAATTTAACCATAGGTGCAAGGGTTTGCCCATTGTTTAGCTACATTTATTGCAGCTTAAATGGCACAAGAGGATAAAAATCAAGATACATGCAAATGAAGCAGTACTGTAATAGTGTAGTGGGCAGAGCATTCGCCTTATGAGAAGTCATTCCCAGTTCGAGTTTCACCCCAGTACATTCCATTTTCCATGTCAAATCACTTTTTGAACAATATTTTTGTTCCATAACCTACTAAATAACATATATTTGTGAACTGGAGTACTGCATTAAATGCAGATGTGAGGTGTCATTGTTATAAAGTTGGAAAATCCACAGATAATGACAAGTACCCCATAAAGTATATGTACACAGGAATCAGGGATACAAATCGAAGATACAATGTGTAATTAATGATAAATCCATAGAGTGTCCAAATCCACCACCTTCCCAAGAATGATTTTACATTACTGTCTAAATTAGTGTGTAGTTAAGTGGGAGTAAGCACTATTAAGCAAGAGTAAGCATATTTAAGCAGTAGAAAGAGGGTTTAAGCCTGTTTGCGTGGGGGTAAGCAATGCGCACACAGGTTAAGCAATATTGAAGCTAACTCTCTGTAAGCATATTTAACTGGAGGTTAGCATTGCTTACCTTCACGCAAACCCACTTACAATTGCTTACAAGTGCCCTAATCACTCTGTATGCAACAGCCACTGTTCTGCCCAGAAACAAAATAAACAGCCCTTGAACACTGGACTATAGTCACAATAGTTAACCATTAAGCCATCACAGCAGCACATACAATTGAGATAACACCAAATAGATCCTTACTATAGGAAAATCAAACTTAACATGTGAAAAAAATCTACATACAGTTTTATGTTGTATAACCTACTACATAACATAAATGTGTGAACTGGAGTACTGCATTAAGCCCAGATGTGAGGTGTCATTGTAATAAAGTGTTGAAATCCCCTACTAAACACAAGGACCACATATAGTGTATGTACACATGAATCATGGATACCAAACACATATATAACATGTAATGAATAATAAATCAATGCCAAACAGCAAATAGTATGCAAATTAAAAATTAAGCAAAGCTAAGCATTGCACAGCCCAGCTTAGAAGGTGTAAGCAATGTGTAGGCCAGCTAAATCAGTTTGCCCATTGGTATACCACTTTAAGCATTGCCAACCTTAGGTAAGCAGGTTTGCCCATAGCTTAGCATTTTCAAAGCCATCCAATCACAGCAAAGTGTGGGAAATTGGCCCTATTTAAATCCAACAGGTGGGAATACATCTCATAACTGGTTGCAGCTTCTTCCTGTAGGCACTATGACTGGTATGGGAGAGGGTGTGCATTTGCGGGTGCAGCACTAGGGCATCCAGGAGTCCAAAGTCATGGCAAGACTTCTTGTTAAAGACCATGACCAGAGACTGCTGCAGGGCCAGTACCAGGGTTCCCGATACAAAGTGGAAGCCTAGGACCATCTAGCCCGTGACCTCACGAGTGCCACTTACATACCTCGAACTGATGAGCAGATCAGGCATCACTATGCCAACTTGAAGAGGAGAAAGTGGGATCTCTTGGGTCAGTGGATCCAAGAGGCTAGTAAGATGGGGATGCCCCAGCAGTGTTTAAGTATCAGTCCACTACCTGTTTAATAATTACCAGCTCATGTATATTATGGATAGGTATGGCTAAATATTCCTCTTATGTCTTTCACAGTGGCAGATGAGCGGGCTGGGAAACAGGAAGCCCATGCCTGTCGACTGCAGCTGTTGCGATGTGAGGCAGGTTAGTAATACTCTTGCATGTACTGTCATAGGAAATAAATCTAAAAATAGTAGTAAGTTAATCGCCTGTACAAAACCTGTATTGTTTAAAGCATGTACTGCATACACCAGAGAATATGGCAGGAAGAGTCTCATATAGGTTGCATGTAAATAAAAGCATAATAGCCTGAAAATAAAGGTAAGCCTAACTGCTGGAGTGCATGTATTTACTCTGGTATTGTATGGTAATGTAGATTTGCAATCTCTTAATAGTACTGTTGTATTAAGCACTGTTACCCACACTGTGCTACATAAATAAGATGTGTAGGGATGTCTCTATATCTACTGTCGTAATCACAAGAGGTCATATAGTCCAACTGAGAGAGACTGAGACAGAAAACAGTGGAAAGATAGACAACATAATCTAAATAGCGCACTCAACTGGGATGTGAACTGTTGTATTTTTAGCACACATAGCCATGGATCGAATCCTAGGAGTGGTAGTAGGCTGTATGCAGAATCATACACCACAATTGTACAGATATGTCCAGAATGTCCAGTTAATTGGCTCATATCCTCTGCCTGTCACCCTGGCAAATCAGTGGGATGGTCCCAGACGTTTAGGCAGCAAATAAGAACTACAACTGATTGTCAGATATCTAAAAGAACAAACCTGTCACTCTAGCAACTCCCCAAAATGTTATGAGAGTAATAAGCCAAGTATGTCCTATCTCCACACCCATGTTGTGAAGCTATGACCAGAGTGTGTGCAGTATCAGAGTGAGACGTATGTGCATAATACTAATGTGGAATCTGGTAATATGTGTGGCAACATTCAGGTAGTGCTAACAAACATTGCCCCCACAGGTCTGTCAGATATGAAAACTGTGCCTAGAAATAAATGATTGATATCCTGTACTGGTACTGTTTACTCTGGTATTGAATGGCATTGCTAGTGTTGCAGTTGCTCTGAATAATAAGGTATTAAACATCACTCTCACCCACACTGTGCTACATAATAAAACTGTTGAGGAATTTCTGTATAAGAGTGTTGTAATGACAAGATCAGATTGTAAAACAACAGAAAACTTATAGACAGAAATCAGACAAGAGATACACATCAATATCTATATAGCACACTCAGCTGTGATGGACACTGTTTTATTTCTAGTAGACACAGCCATGGTTCGAATCCTGGGAATGGTAGTATACTGTATGCAGAATCATACCCCACAAGTGTACAGAATTGTCCAAAATGTCCAGTTAATCGGCTCAAATCTGCTGGCTGTTAACCTGTCCCCTTGGCATATCAGTGTGCTAATCTCTAACACGTAGGCAGCATTTCCTGTCATATAACTGACTGTCAGGCCTGTACATATTTGTAAAATGTCAGTGAAAACAAACCTGTCATTGTACAACTCACCAAAGGTTTAAGAGGGCAATAGTCAAAATCTGTCCCGGTTCACCTGCATGTGGTCAAGACATACCCAGAGTGTGTGCAATAAGAGATGGACAGGTATGTGCATAAAATCAGCCTGGAATCTGGGAATATCTGTAGAAAGAGTTAGGTAGTGTTCATAGGTTCATAGGTAAGTACTAGGTTATCTGCCCAAGGGCGTCTATAAGCCTAGCCAGAATGTGTTGGCTTTCGCTGCCCCCATAAATGAGTTCCCTGTGCCTCTGTCCAGCAGAGCCACTGCAGTGCTCCCTGGGGTAAATTTTCTGTTTCCCATCCATGTTTCTCTTGAAGAGTGTTAGTGAGGGGCTCTGCCTAATGTAGATTGGAATACTGTTCCAAAGCATGGAGAATCTTTGGGACAGGAATCTATCCCTCCAGCATGTCCTATTTATCATTGTGGTGAGGTTTAAATCCCTGGAGTGTGTGGCTCTTAGGGGTTTGTTTTTTTTTTAGGTGGAGGATGTCCATCAATTCTGGTTTGGACATGGCCTTGTATGTCAGTCAGAGATCACCTCTGAGTAAGCGGTATGCTACCGAGTATAGCTGGAGTTTCTTCAGTCGGGCTGCATAGGGCATATGTTTGAGGCCAGTAATCCTCTTGGAGGTACTTCTGTGGTCTTTCCAGCTGTTGCAGGTGTCTTGGAAGGTACATCCCAAATGGGGCGTTGTACTGTATGATGGGTCTGATGAGTGATGAGTAGAGAGGCACAATAACCTCTTTTGTTCTAGATGCGAACCCTTTTGTGATTAGGTGGGCCACATAGAAGGCTTTTCTAACAACCTTGGCAATATGATTATCAAAGGAGAGATTACTATCTACTTGGGTCCTCAGATCCCTTATTACATTTTCTGTATTTACTGGACTACCACATATGTGGTAGTTTGTGGGTACTTTGCTTTTTTTCAAAGGGGATGACTGCACTTTTTGGCATTTAGCTTGAGGCTATGATTTTGACACCAGGTATCCGTTTCAGTGAGAGCCTTCTGGAGGATGTCTGTATCAGCTGGAGATTCAATTATGGCCCCCAGTTTGCAGTCGTCTGCAAACTTGGTCAGCCATAGTCCTCCTGTGCTTGCCTGTACCTCTGAGAATTATATACCGAGCAGGAGGGGTCGCAGGACTTAGCCCTGGGGGATGCCACTTGTCACTGGTGTAGAGTTGGACCTAGAGCCTGCAACTCTCACTGTGTGGGTTCTATCTGTGAGCCAATTAGCAACCCATCCATTTATGTTCAGGCTGGTGAGCTTGTCTATAATACCAGAATGGGGAATGGTGTCAGAAGCCTGTGCAAGGTATAGGTAGGCTGTGTGGACCTCCTTTCCCTTGTCTAAAGCCTTGGTAAATGTCTCAAAGAAGTCCACCAGGTTTAGGAGGCATGATCTGCCCTTAACAAAGCCAAACTGGGTAGGGTCCAATGTTTGAAGGTTCCCAATGTCTCTGTTAATGAATTCCATGATGATGCGCTCCATAGCCTTGCAGACCAGGCTAGTCAGGCTTATAGGGCAATCATTTCCAGGGTCCATTGTGGCTTCACCTTTGCGGAGTGGGATAACCGTTGCCATGTGCCACTCGATGGGTACATAGCCCGTAGAGAGGCTGCATTTGACCAGTGTGTTTAGGTGAAGGGTTAGTTCATTTTGGAGCTTGTGTAAGACACAGCCTGGGACACCGCCTGGTCCCATATTGAAGCTGTAGTTTTGGCTTTGGATAGGGCTGTTTTAACCTGTCTGTCAGTGATTGCTGGGGCACTACATTCTTCTGGTATGGTTATGGGCCTTTTAGGGGATGCGAGGGGGGGTGAAGTTTGCTAAACCTGTCTGCCAGAATGTTGGCGATAGTCAGTTCAGTGTATTTTGTGCCATTCTGCACTAACTCAGAGCAGATCTGAGAGTTTCCATTTAGGCTTTTGACATAGCTAAAGAACGCTTTGTGGTTATCTTTGGAGTCCTTGGCAATTTTTCTTTTGAAGCTAGCCTTGGATGATTTTATGAGGAATTGTAGTTTTTTGCTGATACTGATCAGGGATGTCTTTCCTTCTTGGGATTTTACTTTTTTCTGCACTAGTTTTCTCATTCTGTTGCATAGCTTGTTTATGGCAGGGATCCACCAGACTTGTTTCCTTTTCTTGGAGGAGTGAGTCTTGGTTTTGCTTGGAATAGCATGATCCATGCATTCTTGCAGGTGCTCATAGAGTGCCTTTGTAAGAGATTCAGCAGCTTGGACAGTGTTGTCCTTTAGCATGGGGGCTGTGAACCTTTCCACCTCAGTCTTAAGTAATGTGAAGTTTGCTTTTGAAACGTTTTTCACTGTGGTTTCCTTGATTGGAGGTGGGGGCAGAATGTGGATATCCAGAGTGATTAGTCTATGGTCTGATCTAACCAGCAAGAGTTTGACCTCCAGTATAGAACACCTGTTGCCCATGTTGGTGATGACCAGGTCCAATATGTTGTCACCTCTGGTGGGGGTGTTGACCAGTTGATCCAGGGCATTCAATTTTATAAATTCTAGGAAGCGTTGGGCAAGGGAGTTAGTACTTGAGTAGTTCTCCCAGTTAATGTTTGGGTAATTGAAATCACCCAATATTAGGATGTTTGGTAGGACCTTCATATTTTCCAGTGTCTCCAGAAATGCGGAATTGGGGTCCTAGGTCATGGTGGGTGATCTGTAGCAAGCTACAATTTGAATTGCAGTTTTGGCCGTTGTTAGTTGCACTTGGATGATCTCTGAGGCATTGTGCTGTGCCACTAACCTGGAGGTGTGGGTATTCTTGATGGATATGGATACACCCCCACCTTTTGTGTTTCGGTCCGGATTCTGTGGCTGAAAAGTATGGTATGAGTTATAGCCTGGTAGTGCTGGGGTAGTCTCTGGAGCCATAAACCAGATTTCTGTTACTGCACAGATATCAATGTTCTCCATACTGAGGAGTGCCTCGAGTGCATGCATTTTGAGGTTTAGACTTCTGGTGTTGATTAGCATTACCCTCAGTTTTTGGTTACTTGTGCTATTTACGGTGGTGGGTTTGTCTTTTGAGCCTTGCCTAAAAAAAGCACTATGGGGGCGGCAAAAGCCTTGGCCAATATTCAAAAGCCTAAGGGTGACAGGTGCAAGCTATTTCTTGCAAAGCAACGTGGTTTATCGAGCATGTCATCCCAGGTGGACAGATACTGGATCCCCTTTCAATGACACCAGAAACTTAGCCAATTGTTGAAATTGATCATTTTTTCTTTATACTGTGGCATCATTCTTGGTGAGGGCAGGATGCTACTCAGGCTTAGGGTCATACCAGCCTGGGCTATGTGATCAGAGAGCTCTTCCGTGTCTCTTTTCATGTAGTCCAGGGAGGTATGTCTGAGGTCATTCACACCAACATGGACAATGACAGAGTCATATTTGTAATTGGTTATGGAGTGACCTGAGTGCTTGTGTTATGTGGCAGATCCTGGCGCCTGACAGGCAGCTAACTGTATCCTTCTCCTTGTCTGGCCTAGTTAGTGGGACATCAGTGTGCCTGACTATAGAGTCACCTATTATTAGTGTTTGGGTATGTTATTTTGCCTTAAGGGCTGTGAATGCGTGGCACACTTATTACATGAAGTATGTGTTTCATGGTTTGTGATGGGGTGTGGTGGTTGCTTGGTTGTCTGCTTTGGAGGTCTCTGTCGCTTTTGCAGATTTTTATTTAGAGCCTCCGAGTATGTTTTCATGTATTTATGTGTGTTATTTGCCAGTGTTGGTTTAGTAGGTCTATGTGAGACTGGTGGTGTGTTGCAAGTATTTTCCTTCTCCTCTTGACTGTCAGTTCCAGTCTTGGGTTGAGAGAGCTTTGCCTCCAGTTTGGCTGTATAATTGCATCTCTAGCATATATTAGTGCTTGCTGGTAGGAGGAGAGGGTTGTGGGCGGCCACAGTGGTGCAGTGGTTAGCATTGCCACCTCACAGCAAGAGGTTCTCCGGTTTGATCCTCGGCTGGGGTACCTTCTGTGCAGAGTCTGCATGTCCTCCCTGTGGTCGCATGGGTTTCCTCTGGGTGCTCCGGTTTCCTCCCACATCTTAAAGACATGCTGCAGGTGGATTGGACACTCTAAATTGGCCCTAGGTGTGAGTATGTGTGTGTGTGTGTGTGTGTGTGTGTGTGTGTGTGTGTGTGTGTGTGTGTGTGTGTGTGTGTGTGTGTGTGTGTGTGTGTGTGTGTGCCTTCTGTGGAAGGTTGGGCACTGGGCTGGCAGCTCGACACTGTAAAACTCCACTGCCAATCATGAGTGGACAGGTGATCTGCTGTGGCAACCCCTAACCAGGAAAAGCTGAAAGAAGAAGAAGAAGGTAGAAGGAGAGGGTTGTCTGTGTACATGAGACAGTTGTAACTTTGCCTCAAAATGCCCAGATTCACCAGTTGGACTGGAGAGTACACCTGAAACTGCCCTTTGGACATGCCTGAATAGGTAAAGTGAGCTGTTTTACTGATTAGCTGGTAGGGACAAATAGAATGCCTTGTCCTTCTGGACAGTATAAGGGGTCTAGTGCCAGGGTTAATTAGTGCTTGCTATGAGTTTTGAGCAAGTGCTGGGCTGTGACATGAATGGTTTGAGTGATTAAGTTGATAGTTTGTCTAGTTCCAAGGGAAAAAAATTGAAGAGCAGACTTCGTGGAGCTGGGAATAGTTTAGCCATAGCTAACCAGCAGTGCCCAGTGCTCAAACTCATGCAAATGTGGTTTTTATAGCAGGGAAATGAAAGAGATAGAAATTGGTCCAAAATGGCCAATAAACTACTAACTTCTGGGCTAGAGCAAACAAGGTGCACACATTTCAGAAAGAAACAGATCAAATAAGCAGGCACAATAAGCCTTTAACCAGAAATTCCCAGCTCAAAGGGGCAGAGTCTAGCCTCCCCTCCCACAAGAGTGCAGACTACAAACCGTCTTAATGTAAAATAACTGGCCTGAAGCACAAGTGCTTAAACCATAACTAATGCACTGTTAGAATAACAGACACTGAGCCTTCAGTCAGCAATTCCCAACTTAGAAGGATGTAAACTACCTGTCCTGCCACAACAATGCAGTCTACAAACCTTCTTAATGTAAAACAACTAGTTTAAAGCCCAAGTGCTTAAACCAAAAGGCTTAGAATAACAGTTACAATTTAATCAGGCTACTACCAAGCAGTAATAACTGCAGCAGAATAATACAATTTAAGAAGAAGCACAAGCAAAATAAGGTAACAAAATGGGAAGAAACACAATTACAGTAAAAGCAGATGAATAAAGTGCAATTTTGTATATATATATATATATATATATATATAAATATATATATATATATATATATATATATATATATATATATATATATAACAATAGAAAACAAGCAAACTGATTTAAACAAATTACCCAATTAACCAGTAAAAAACTCAAAACTTAACCCTGTTCCAGAAGTCTTCAATCTGACAAGTTCTAACCGCACACTCCTGCCACTAGGGTGCAGGGGAACCTTCTCCAAAAAAGATGGCCTGGATTAGTGCTCAAGTTATACAAAGCTAGATTCAGCAGGCCTGAATCTAGTCTATGGTAAAGCAGACAAGGTGCACCAATATCAGAAAAAACAGTTCAAATAAGCAGGCACAGTAAGCCTTTAACCAGAAATTCCCAGCTCAGAAGGGTAGAATGTAGCCTCTCCTCCCACAAGAGTGCAGATCACAAACCTTTTTAATGTAAAATAACTGGCCTGGAGCCCATGTGCTTAAATCAGAACTAATACACTTTTAGAATAACAGACAGTGAGCCTTCAATCAGCAATTCCCAACTTAGAAGGATGTAAGCTATCTGTCCTGCCACAACAGTGCAGACCACAAACCTTCTTAATGCAAAACAACTGGTCTGAAGCCCAAGTGCAATAACCAAAAGACTTAGAATAACAGTTACAATTTAATCAGACTACTACCAAGCAGTCATAAATGCAGCAGAATAAACACAATTGAGTACTTTTAAGAAGAGGGAAAAGCAAAATAAGGTAATAAAGTAAGATTTTTTTATATAACAATAGAAAAAAAGCAATCAGATTTGAACAAATTACCCAAATATCCAGTAAAAACCTAAAAACTAAGCCCTGTTCCAGCAGTCTTCAATCAGACAAGCTCAGGGCCTAAGTGGGTATGTCTACTCAAATGTTCCCTCTGTATTAGGCAGGATGTGCTAATGAGACTAGACTTGGATAGAGCTGGGATAGGGCCGAAAAGATGGGAATGGTAGAAGTGTCTGAAATCAAAATATGATCTCACTATACTCGGTTGAGTGAGCAAATGAGATGGGCCCAGGAGGAGTGTTCAAACACAAATTTACAGGAGGGGTGGTCAATTCCAAAGCCATCAATATTAATACCACAACAAGAGCAAGGAGGGTGCGGAAAACTAACTGCAGACAGGGAGAGAACAGAGGGAGAAAGCTCAGAATTTTCAGTAAACAAATAAATAAGCAGATAAATGCAGTACTATTTTTTAACACAATATTCAATGAAACAATAAACAGAAAAAATAAAATTCAGTACTATCTTATAACACTGCAAGTTTGTACTTACCTCATCTTGTAATAAAGTTGATGTAGGGTATGCAAAAGCTAACCAAACAGCTCCAGTATGCAACTATTCAGCAGAAATAATTTCAGAGATAAGGGACTAAGACTTTAAGGCACAAAAAATCTCTCTAGGCTAAGACTTCTACACCGAATAACAATGAAGTGAGAAGAATAAAGTAACTGCAGACAGGGAGGGAACAGAGAGAGAGCTCAGAATTTTCAGTAAATAAATAAGCAGATAAATGCAGTACTATTTTAGCACAATATTCAATGAAACAATAAACAGAAAAATAAAATTCAGTACTATCTTATAACACTGCAAGTTTGTACTTATCTGAGCTTATAATAAAGTTGATGTAGGGTATGCAAAAGCTAACCAAACAGCTCCAGTATGCAACCATTCAGTACCTTCACAGGTATACCAGGTAAGAGGTATATACTGCAGGTAAAACTCAGTTCATGTATATAGTTGCCTATATCCATAACACTGTCCAAACTAAGGCCATAGGGTAGTGTACTAATACCTGTAAGGTACAGATCACAGCACTGACTAGGAAAGTAATGAGAACTACGGGAATATACTAGTTGTTAATTGACATCTTTCTCCCCCCCACCATATCTGCAACAATAATCTAAATACACAACTCAATCGGTATGTGTGCCATTAAATCTACTGATGGGGCATATGTCCTATTGTTTGATAAATACTTGAATTTGTTTCTATGCATGTACCATGTTGAAATACTCCCACATTGGTGGCATGCTGCTATCAATGTACCTGCACGCTGCTGTAATGTCGACTGTGGTTACATATATGCATGTGTACTGTTTGCTATGCAACTGTTCCATATCTGGTGTTTTGGGTTAATGGGAATATGTATGCATAGGTTCATAGTTTCATAGGTTTATACTAGGCTATCTGCCCTAAGGCATTTATAAGCCTAGCCCAAATTTTTGTGGCTTACGCCACCCCTTATATGAAAAAATACTGTGCCCATTAGTTTGTTGTGCCTGTGTTCAGCAGTGACACAGAGATGATTCCCGGGGTAAACCTACGATCTCCCATCCACAGGTCTAGATTTCTCTTGAACAGAGTCAGCGAGGTGCTCTGTCTCACATGGACCGGGATTTTATTCCACAGCATAGGGAGTCTCTGAGTGATAAATCTATCCCTCCAGCACGTCCTATTTATATCCGTGCTAAGGTTTAAGTCGCTTGCTCTAGTGGTTTTGGTGGATTTGGATTTTTTGAGGTGGAGCATGTCCATTAATTCGGGTTGGACATGGCCTTGTATGTCAGGCACATGTCACCTCTGAGCAGACGGTATGCGACTGAATAGAGCTGGAGTTTCTTCAATCTGGCAGCATATGACAGATTTTGGAGTCCCTTTATCCTTTTGGTGAGGAACTTTTGGGGTCTCTCCAATTGCTGCAGATGTCGGGTGAGATACATCCTGAATGGGGCATTGTACTCGATCATTGGTCTGATAAGTGAAGAGTACAGGGGAACAATAACCTCACTAGATCTGGATGTGAATTCCTTCATGATCAGGTGGGCAATGTAGAAGGTCTTTCTAACCACTTTAGCAATGTGAGTGTCAAAAGAAAGGCCACTGTCAACCTGGGTCCCCAGGTCCCTGATAACTCATTCTGTGCTTAGTGGATTGCCACCTATATGGTAGCTTGGGGTTACCTTGTTTTTCCCGAAGGGTATGACTATACATTTTTTGGCGTTTAACTTCAGGCCATGGCTCTGGCACCAGCTATCTGTTTCCGTGAGTCCCTTCTGAAGGATATCCGTGTCTGATGCACTTTCCACTATGGCACCCAGTTTGCAGTCGTCTGCAAACTTTGTCAGCCAAAGTACTGTTATATCTATTACTAACCCACATATGGAACAGTTGCATAGCAAACAGTACACATGCATATATGTACTGTTTGCTATGCAACTGTTCCATATCTGGTGTTTTGGGTGAATGGGAATATGTATGCATGCTGTTATATCTATTACTAACCCACATATGTTGTAAAATTGAAACACCATAGCACATTTGGGAAGGCCGGTCCCAGTGGACTCACCTGTCCCACCTCATCTGACAGTGGCACTGGGCACCAGCATGTCTGGGGACCACCCCAGGACCTCCTCATCCACTGGTCCTGCACTACCTTCATGTGGAACCACCTCAGTGGATGGGGCTCTCCCCCCCTGAAAGCGGGTGCAGACAGGACACTGTCACCCATTGGCAAGTCTGGGGTGTGCTGCGTAGCGAGCTCCACAGGAAGTTTGGAGATCTGCTATGCCAGGTTGAGGGATGTGTGTCGCAACTAGAGGGTCGGCCTGGCCCTCCTACTCAGCCCCCAGCACAGTCACCTTTGGAGCTGTGAAGGTACAGTGGTGACTGCCCATGTGTGGGGACCTCAGTCCAAGTGTATCCACTAGGGGACTCATGGGCTTCTGATTTCCAAACACCCTCTCCATTAAGGTGTTTACCTCCCACATGTGTCATATACCACCCCTGTATGCTGTCTTGTCTGTCTTGTCTGTTATCCTACCCAACCTACCTCCCCAAATATATGTACTATCCCTCTCCAAAATCCCACTCTCACCTGAAAAAAGAGGGCAATCTGTCCCCCCCCAAAAAAATCATGCCCCATACATAGCTGTCCATTTCACACATGTGTCCACTGGACACATGTAATCTGGCCTAAATGGCTTCACAACATATTATTGTTGTTCTCACCCCTCTCTCAGGGGTTTAAGTGTCCAAATCTATCTCCAAATACAGTATATATGCACAGCTGTTGTTGTAGAAGAGATGGGCAGCTATGGACCTTCCCTACACCCATCCTGCACATCCCTATCTATTTTACCTACTGTCTTTCCCTCCTTGTGCCCCTTTTTCACCACTTTCCTATCAACCCTTTTTCATTTCTTTTAAATAAATTAGCGCGGGGGTAAGCGGGAGTAAGCACTTTCAAGCATCAGTAAGCAAGTTTAAGCTTGTTTGCACGGAGATAAGCAATGCCTACACAGGTTAAGCAACTGAGAAGCTAAATCAGTATAAGAAACTGAAACTGGAAGTTAGCATTGCTTACCTCTGCACAAACCCACGCAAACCCATTTACAACTGCTTAAAAGTGCCTTAATCACTCTGTATCCAACGGCCCTTGTTCTGCCCAGCAACAAGATAAACTGCCTCTGTAAGGCTTGAACCCAGGACACTGCAGACCACAGCCAAAGTGATTTTCCACTAAGCCATGTCAGATGTACATAACCTTGATATTTTCACAATCATATCATCCAGTACAGTCATTCAACAGTACAGAAAATGTATTTATACATGTAGATGTATGTGTGTGTGTGTGTGTGTGTGTGTGTGTGTGTGTGTGTGTGTGTGTGTGTGTGTGTGTGTGCGTGTGTGTGTGTGTGTGTGTGTATATATATATATATATATATATATATATATATAAAATATAAACATATATTTTATATATATATATATATATATATATATATATATATATATATATATATACACACACACACACACACACACAAATATATATATATATATATATATATATATATATATATATATATATATATATATATATATATATATATATATACATATATATACATACATACATCTATAAATATATAGGTTCACAGGTTCATAGGTTGGTACTAGGCTATCAGCCGTAGGGCCTATACAAGCCTAGCCATAACAATTCCCTGGCTATTTCTTTCCACAAATATTAGTTCCCTGCACCCTGGTCTAGCAAGGTGACTGATGTGATCCCCAGGGTAAATTTCCTATCTCCCATCCAGTCGTCAAGGTTTCTTTTCAAGAGGGCCTAGGAGGCGCTCTGCTTGACATGTATGGGCAGTCTATTCCAGAGTAAGGGAAGTCTATGGGTCATGAATGTACCCCTCCAGCATGTTTTGTTCATTGTGATGACAAGGTTTAGGTCCCTGGAGCGTGTAGCTCTGATGGTTTGGAATTTCTTTAAGTGTAGCATGTCCAACAGCTCTGGGTTTGACATGGCCTTGTATGTTAAGCAGAGATTGCCTCTAAGCAGACGATAAGTGACAGAGTATAGCTGGAATTTTTTTTAGTCGGTCAGCATAGGGCATTTGCTTTAGGCTTGTGATTCTTTTATTGAGGTGTTTCTGCAGCCAGTTGTTGCAGATGTCTTGTGAGGTACATACCAAATGGGCTGTTGTACTCTATAAAGGGTCTGATGAGGGATGAGTACAGTGGGACAATGACCTCCTTTTTTCTGAATGAAAACCCCTTCGTGATGAGGTGTGCAACATAGAAGGATTTCCTGACTGTTGTGACGATGTAGTTATTGAAGGTGAGACCACTGTCCACCTGTGTTCCTAAGTCTCTTTTCACACTTTCAGTGTTTAGTGTACTGCCACCTATGTGATAATTCATGGGAACATGTTTTTTCCCAAAGGGGATAACTATATACTTCTTGGCATTGAGCTTGTGCCCATGGCTCTGGCACCAAGAATCTGTTTCTGTAAGCCCCTTTTGTAGAATATCCACATCATTTGGGGATACAATAATGGCTCCCAGTTTGCAGTCAACTGCAAACTTTGTTAGCCAGAGTCCCTCAGTGTTGGCCTGTATGTCAGAGAAGCAGATGCCAAACAAGAGCGGTCCCAGGACTGAACACTGAGGTACTTCACTTGTTACTTGTCTGGAGGTGGATTTGGAGTCGGCTACTTTTACAGTGTGGGTTCTGCCAGTAAGCCACTTGGCAACCCATCGAGTGATGTAGGGATTTATGCCCAGCATAGTAAGTTTATCTATGATTCCAGAGTGGGGGATGGTGTCGAAGGCCTTTGCGAAGTCCAGATAGGCTGTATGGACTGCCTTACCCTCGTCCATGGCTATGGAGACTGATTTGAAGAAGTCAGTCAGATTCAGGAGACACTATTGGCCCTTCATGAACCCAAACTGGGTGGGGTCCAGTGTTTGAAGGTTGCCAATGTATTTCTTTATAAGTTCCAGGATAATATGTTCCATGGCCTTGCAGATCAGGCTCATCAGACTGATGGGATGGTAGTTCCCAGGATTGAAGGTCGATCCCCCCTTGTGGAGTGGGATAACTGTACCTGTGCGCCACTCAGTGGGCACGAAGTCCGAGGTGAGGCTATGATTAAACACGACACTTAGGTGACGTGGCAGTTCATCTTGTAGTTCATGTAGTACACAACCCGGGATGTCGTCTGGTCCAATGGATGCTGCAATCTTAGCTTTGGAGAGTGTGGTTTTACCTGTGTGGCAATTATTACTGGAATTTGGCAATCTTTCTGTATTGAGATGGGCCATTTAGGAAGTGAGAGGGGGGTGAATTTGGCATTGAATCGATCTGCCAGCATATTGGCAATGTCCTTGGGATCATTATATTTAATACCATTCTGTTGTAGCTCATAGCAGATCTGAGCATTGCCATATCCGTGGTGGTGGTGCTGCGGTAGAGTTGTCGCCTCACAGTAAGACACTGTCCGGTTCGCTTCTCAGCTAGAACGTCTTCTGCGTGCAGACATGCGTGAATGGGCATACCTTTGTTGAAGTTTGTGCATCAGGACTGGTAACTCGGTGCGTAGAAGTCAATTACCAAACATTAATGGACCGGAGTTCCACTGTGACGACCCCTAACCAGGAAAAGCCAAAAGACACAACAACAACAACATAGCTATAGAATGCCTTGTGGTTGTCTTTAGAATCTTTGGCAATTTTATTTTTGTGTATATATATATATATATATATATATATATATATATATATATATAGATAGATATATATATATATATATATATATATATATATATATATATATATAGATATATGTCTATATATATATATATATATATATATATATATATATATAGATAGATATATATATATATATATATATATATATATAGATATATGTCTATATATATATATATATATATATATATATATATATAGATAGATAGATAGATATATACATGTATATATAGATATATATCGATAGATATAAATGAGAACATAAATACATACATGACCAAAGGCACTGTTAATGGGGGTGAGAGGGCCAAAGCTAAAATATGTCTTGTAAAGTATTGATATCACCCCCTCCCCCACAGCAAAACACATCTGCCCTGCAATACAGTACTAACTGTTGCAAGTCCCATACCCAGGACCTGACACAACATGGGCACAAGACGTTAACAGTAATCCATCCCACCTGAATGATGTCAGGATGGTATCAATAACATGTCATGCAGTACACTCTGGCTTCCATAGGGAATGTACAATGTGGAAGCAATAAACATTCCAAAGATATAAATACACACACATATATATATATATATATATATATATATATATATATAGAGAGAGAGAGAGAGAGAGAGAGAGCGATAAATAACTACGCATACAAACACATAGATATGTATAGGAAGATACATATTTAGAGGGTACACACCATACTGAACAGCCAGTATTCATACAGTTACCACCTTATTAAATGGACAGTGTATGAGTCACCCATACAAAAGACAATTGTTTCCTGAAACAATAAACCACAGAGATGTCAAAGGATATTATACCACACACAGGTTTGCATACATAACAAAGTTTTATTTTTGTACTATCACAGCTGTATATGCCATATCATATAGCTGTTTAGACTTTGAAATACATACAAACAGATTAATGTAACTCTCAAGCAAATCATTTAATACAGTAATCTGAAAGCATAACATATGTTGCTGTCCAGGCCAAGGCCTTCAAGTAGTACAACACTAAAGACAGACTGGGCCACAGGATAACAATCAATCAGCAGTAAGTAATGCAGATGTATAGTCCAGCGCCTCTAACTACACTCTGTACGCAATCCTTAGGGGGAAAAGACTTAAGTTGACAAAATGGGATGTATCTGTTACATAACAATGCATAACTGAAAACAGTCTGTATGGCAGTAAGCAGTAGGCCAGCAATGTTCCCAAGGTGAAATGGATAGTAATGTAGAGCCATATACCATATGGCAGCTTACTACTAATATCCCTCTCATGTAAGAGCATAGGTTAATTATGGTGCATACCCCCCATAGACTGACGTACAGGGGCATATAACACTGTTACATACACTGACCTCTGGACTGCAGAAGGGCACACATGTTTTGTGGAGATGAAGCCTACATATATATGGACCCAACCCCACAATATGTGTGGGGGCCACAACAGCACTGGAATGATGGCAGTAATGGCAGCATGACATTAAAACAGGCCACTACATAACAACCCCTTATTGCATGTCATATGGACAAAGCCTGGTATATAGGTTGAGGCCAGAGTCCAGAACACAGGCCCATATGTGAAATAGTGTTGTAATACACTGAGCAAGTTGCTGGTGTTACAGGATTGTCTTCAACATACCCTTAGTCAGGAATATGACATCAGAATCACAAATGGATGTAGCCATGTACTGATAGCACTCAACACACACACTGCCAGTGGAATATGTGACAGAAGACTTGTGTGGTGGACAGACAAAACATAACAGGCACACCTCTGGCTATCATGTGGATAGGTCCACCACTGAGAGCTTTGCAGACAGACTGTATTCCATGTTAAACTAGTATGTACACACAAACCATGTAACACTGGTGCTGTACAATACATATAACAACACTACTCACACTCTGTCTGTAGTTCTGGAACCACCAAATGTGTAGCTGACTTGAATCTGCAAGTCCTCTTGTAGAGGTATTGCTACCTGCTGTCTGCAATACTGCTGCCCACACACAGAAAGGATGTCCACCATATAGGAAAGGTAAAGGGAACATGCCCACATGATGTAGGGATTTATAGTAGTGGGTTGCCTTGACAGTGGTAATTGAAAGTACTACACAGCATGCTGCATGCAGATAGCAAGTGGAAGACACTGATTGGTGCAGAGGCCATCACACACATGCACACATACACACACTTGCCAGACCAGAGAGGGTATCCCATGCCTATCAACCCATTTGTATCACAGTGTTGTGATCTTACTGCAAGGCTCAGGTAACCTTTAGGGAGAGGAGCGTAACAGGGTACATGTAATGTCCAGTAGAGCAGCAGCAATGGGTGTGGCAATGGGTGTTGTGGTGGGTGTGAAGGACCTCATGGTATCCCCAACTACAGGTGTACTAACACACACACATTGATATCCTCAGTAATGTACATGTACACATTTGTCAGTACTGGGGTGCATCGCTGCAGGTGGTCATAGGTGTGCACCTGGCTATTGTCCATGGAGAGATGGGAAGTGTAGGGGATGTGTGTACAGTGGTATCATGCCACCTGCCATGTGCAATCTGTCTACAGACACCACTGTGGTGACCCTCAGTGTGAGAGTGACATGTGTCAGCTAATCCTCTGTGTGCCTCCTGCAAATGGCTGGTGAGTTGATCCAGTTGACATGTATGCAAAATGTATTACAAAACATGGTTAGTGTCTTTGTTGGAGACCTATACCCAAGCATGTTCTGTTGACTGTAGTAGTGTAGTGACGGTACCCGTGGCATGTGGTGCATACAGGGTGTTGTGCTTTATCTGTGCCAGTTATAGCACAGTTGGTTAGACATGACAGTGTCAGTGAAGCATAGGTTGCCTGTATGTATCCAAGCTGGTTACCTGACATCTGCACATCTGTACAGGGACTGACAGACATCAGCTTTCCAACTAGGTATGCAGTAAGATGAATGTGTTGCGAGATAGATGTCTGACACCAATATGTACGCCATTACTACATGTTGGCAGCCCTCACTGACATGTGCTGTACAGACAGTAGTCTACAATTAATTTCCACATGTCAGATCATTATCCAGTAGGAGATATATACTGTGACACAGCTCACACACCAGGAACATGACAGTGAAGACTCAGAGCCCATCTACGCATGCAGGGGTGCATGTTGCCAGTACTACAATTAGCAATCTACTCTTGCTTGGGAAAGCACTGTCAATAGTAGCAATGGCCTGATACACTACATGCCAGTGTGATGGCACATAACTTGGGATACTACCCTTGTACATAACAAATTCACATGGATAAGAGTGTTGTACATGTCATATATACTCAAGTGTCCCAGACATGACACTCACACCTCTTGCTATTGTACTGATGGATGTTGTGTACATGGCATTACACACACCTATTACAGATGTCATTATCCTATGGTATCAGACTGGAATGTGAGCACAGGTTACCAGGGCTAAGCCATGCTTAGCAGTTGTCTGCATTGCTGCAATATAACAGTAAAGCAGATTTGCACACTAGTAAGCAAAGCCTACATGATGTAAGCACCCATACGTGTAACTGTACGCTTAGCTTTTTGCAAACATACGGAAACGTGCTTAAAGCTGCACAAAACTCCCTTAACCACTCTGTATCCAACAGCCCTTGTTCTACCCAGCAACATAATAGACAGGCCTTGAAACCAGGACTCTGTACACTATAGTGACAACAGTTAACCACTATGCCATGACAGCTGTGAAGACAGCTGTTGTATTTCCAATACATTACTCAGTAGATATATTGAATAGTATTGAACAATCGCTGTGACTTCTACAATTGCATAGTACATGTTAGTGATATTACTGTTGCATCACATATGTTGTTATATCTAAATATACACATATCAGATACATACGGTGTGATACATCTGGGAAGGTAAATACAACAGTAATGTTTACACATGACAAGGATATGGATATATACATATGTAGATATATGTCTACATGTACATACACATATATATTCATATATATGTATTTATACACATCTGAATAGTGCATCATATATATGGCCATTTATACATCTCTCTGTATATATATATATATATATATATATATATATATATATATATATATATATATATGGGTCTATTGCTCTACATTGATAGAACACCACACTTCAGCGAAAGTTCACTTCAACAAATGTGCACTTTTCACTGAAGTCTACTTCCTCGACCAATCCCCCCCCCAAAAAAAAAAACATTAAAACATGTTTTTGCAGGGGGGGAAAGCCCCACTGCACCCCCCATGTGGGGGGGCTGTGCCCCTCCACACCCCCCCTACTTAAATACACCAACTCCGAGATCGCCTTACAGTGGGTTAAAGGGAATATTACCATTCCGCAGTGTAGTGTGACTGGCGAAGTCAATGTTCAAAGTCTCACTGCTTCGAACAGGTGGACTCGGTGAAGTGGGTTCGAAGAAGTGAAACTTCGAACATCTGCATGGATCCTATATATATATATATATATATATATATATATATATATATATATATATATATATATATACATACATCATATATGTACAGATATAGCTATTTATGTTGATATATATGTAGATATCTATAAATATATGTGTATATATATATATATATATATATATATATATATATATACAGATATATCTATTTATTTATGTCGATATATGCAGATATCTATAACTATATGTGCATATATATCTATATATCTGTATATGTGTAGACATATATAGATGTGTATATGTATATATATGTGTTTGTATATGTATATGTATATATATATATATATATATATATATATATATATATATATATGTATATATATATATATATATATATATATATATATATGTATGTATATATATATATATATATATATATATATATATATATATATACATATATGTTTACCATATGTCCAGAGCATGGAGTGAAGTCCTTCCTCAGCACCAATAGTCTCAACCTCTTAGTGCAACTGGATGTCATGTATGTATTGCACATATATATGTAGACTGTTGCTACTTGAACAGGGGTTGTCTTAGCAGACATGTTGTGTGTGGAGGTCACATCTGCTATTGACATGTACGCCATTGGTTACTGACAGACAGACTAAGGACATCATAGTGCAGTACCACTGATAGCACAGTAATGATCCTGTGGACAACAGCAGAGATATGACCAATATATGTGGACAGTCTGGCACTCTATGGTCAGTCCAGAGGTATTCACAGATCCCCTTCGTGCGAGACATGTGGACCAAGTATGACAATGTGGATGTTAACAGCCATGTACATGGTATATCACATAAATACTGGACTACATATGCCCACACAGTTTATGCATTCACACACTCCTGTCTGTCCTGACACATAATAACTGGTAATGCAGTGGTCACATGGCCACATACTACCCAGTAGTTAGTGACATACATCTGTACAGAATCCCACTGCTTTGTCAGAAATACACAACAGTTATGGCAGCCCGGCAGCAGTACGTCTTGCAAATATCTGGACATAACATCACACTGGGTAATTACACTAAGCTGCTAGGCATGTAACAAAGCATTGTGCAAACTATAGGCTGACTGCCACAACACTGACCTACATTTTGTATGGGGGAATACACATGTACCAGCAAATATAGCAGGCTCTACAGGCATATCACAGCACAAAGTAACAGACACCTGTGTGAAAGTGCATACCCACAGCCAATGTGAACACAGCCACAGCCACATATGGTATGCAAGCTTAATATTACACTATAAGGACTATCTGATCAACACCATCCTCATATGTGCCACTCATACACTAACCCTACATATACTGGGTCATGACAGTGTGGTCCAATGCCTGTCTGTGGTATGGGACACTTGTGTGTTTGGCCGTACAAACATGTGAGGCAATAGGGTACCATACACTGGAGACTCATGTAACATCAGATAGAACAGGACTAAGAACAATGACATCTACCACAGTCTGTACACAGGCCAAGGTATGTATTCGCAATACACATACTGTCGGCAATCACCATAAGTACACAGACCCCACTATTGTACACACAACCACAGAATGCTCAGGTTATGTCCTCAGAAATAACCCCTACTATACATAACATGTCTAGCAGTCTGATATCTGACTGGCTTGTTATCACGTATGTTGTCAATAATTAATGGTGTACAGAACATATGCATCTCTTACTGCATGACATATGTACAAAGTTGACAGAATTGTGGTTGGAGCCACAAACACTGGGCCAAAATTGGCATGTTGCTGTGATACCGTCATACATTTACTGTTGTAACAGGGTTTGTTGTGACATATGTCCTGTGAGGGATATGAAGTCAGTAATTGTCATGGCTGTCACCATGTACTGACTGCAATCCTCAGACTATGCTTCTGCAGTTCTCAGAGAGGTGATCTGTGAGTAACACAAGAAACATAAGACTCCAAACACTGGCCCGTCTGCAGATAACCTTACAGGTGGGAGTTTCCTCAAACATATAACACTGTCATGACAGGTATTAAATCATGTAGACCAGCCATATCCACACAAACCCTGTTAAACCAACACTACTCCAAATGCAGAAGAGCAACACTTACATTCTGTAGTCATGTCTGGAACATCTCCCTCCTGTTTGTTGGCCTGTCTCCACAGTGTATGTTGTTAGAGGTATATCCCAATACCATCTGTGATGTTGTTTGCCAAACACCGACATGAGGTCCTGCTCACAGTGACTGAAAATGCCCAATACCCACATGATGTTCCTAGGTATAGGAGTGTGTTTCTATACAATTGGCTATGGGAATACTACCACAGCTGTTCCACATGCAATCAGCTAGTGGTGGACTGCAATTCATGCAGAAGCCATCAGCTGATCATGAGCATCACTTACAAAACACAAGCTGCTGCCTAAGCAAAGCAGGTGCACTTCTCCACATCAACCAGGGAGGGAGTGAGAGAGAAAGAGACAAAGTAAGATAGGGAGCGGGTGGGAGAGTAAAACCTAAGCATGTTTGTGTCACACACGCACCAGTACAGGGTTTCACACCCCTGCCTGACTATGCATTGGTATCATATGTCTATGCAGTTATTGCATGCACCACAGAGCTTACATGTTGGAGAGCTGTCCAAAGGTATATCTGATGGTGAGTGACATCTGCAACAGTGATAATGGATGGATAAGGTAGGTGTAGTACATGTGCCTGTCCACATGAACAGGTGTCATCGTCAACATACCCACACTCTCTCAGGGACTCACACACATTATCATAGTTGGCAGGTTCAGGATTAGACTTCCTAACTAGCTAGTTTGCTACAATACAATAATATGCAGGTATCACATGCACCACAGGGTTTATCAGGATGATATATGGGCAAAGGGTATGTGAAGATGTCTGACATCAGAAGGCATGCCTTATTAGGCCAATGGAAGGTGTACTGAGTGTGAATGGTGTCAAAATCATACTCTACACACACACACACACACACACACACACACACACACACACACACACACCCACACACATTGTCAGTACTGACATGCATGGGCGCATTGCTTCACAGGTGTGTAGTGGTTGACTGTGCCGGAAGGCTGTACAAGGCTAGGTAAAGGATATACCTTGGCATCAGACCACATGTAAATGGTCTGCAGTGTGGCTCAGGGGTGTAGTGTCTGGATTGGCCAACACAGGTGGGTATTGTATTCACCATCCAGTAATTTGGGTTACTATTGTGGGTGTCCAGTACTGTGCAATGCTTGCCATGTATGTGTTCTATAGTCCATGACATGGACGGTGTCTGGTATGTGCACATGTCCCACATGCATGTTCTGTGACATGTAGAAGTGTTCCTGGGGTTTCTAGGGAATGTTGTGTACACAGATTATCATCTGATGTGCCATTCCTGGCCTCATGTGGTGGGAACTGGCAATAGACACCCGGTTGATACTGCACCTACATTGACAGCATGATACAGGTATTCCCTGGTGTCAGTGGCATCTGTCCATACAGGGCATGTGTATAAGGCATGGCATGTCCTTTGTGGGTTACACTGTAGCAGGCATCCAGTGGGGAACATAGTGGAGGAGCACTCAATGCAATTATGTGCCTATTGTAGTGATGAGACAGGGTGCCATGCCCTCTGTAGTCTGTTGCAATCACACCATGGGTACTATCTGTGTGCAATATGCAGGGAACTACCAACATAGTGGTTGTTGCCTAGCCAAGAGTGCTTGTGGATGAGACATGGGTAGAGAGTGTTTTCTGGGTAATACAAGGGTTGCCTAAATTCTTTGCCAAGCCTTGATGTCACATGTGGGTGTATGGATTGTCAGCCTCTATGCTGTTTGACATCTGTTATCCTTGTAAGGTGGACATTGTGACATATAGGCCCACCATATAAGAAATTTGCAAAACCCACTTCACAAGGAGTCCAGTTGTTACACACTCACAGCTACCTCCACACAGGATATGAATGACAAACACACACACACCAAGTGTCATAGTTGCCATGTCTGGGAGAGGAGCTCCTATCTAGCTAGTAGATCACACTACAGCATTACACAGTTATAGCATGTGCCATGGAGATTATTGGGCTACGTTTTTCCCAAAGGTGTATTTCATAGTGAATGACATAAGCAGGTTTGCCAAAGAAGGGCAATGGAGGTTGTAGTGACTGTGAAAGGCCTCAAAAGCATTGCTTCCTACACAGACAAACACACACACAAACATGCACACTTGCCATGTCTGGGAACAGAACTCCTTCCTAACTAGTATATCACATTACAGTATTATGCAGTTATATGACTTGCCATGGAAATTACTGGGGTACTCCTTCTCCAAAGGTGTATTTCAAAGTGAATGACATCAGCAGGCTTGCCAAAGAAGGGCAATGGAGGTTTTAGTGACTGTCAATTGCCTCAAAAGCATTGCTTCTTACACAGACAAACAAATATCCACACTTGCCATGTTTGGCAACAGAACTCCTACCTAACTAATATATCATACTAAGGCATTATGCAGTTATATGATGCACCATAGAGATTACTGGGCTACTCCTTCCCCAAAGGTGTATTTCTAAGTGAATGACATCAGCAGGCTAGCCAAAGAAGGGCAATGGAGATTGTAGTGACTGTGAATGGCCTCAAAAGCATGGTTTCCTACATAGACAAACAAACACACTTGCCATTTCTTGGAATAGAACTCCTACCTAACTAGTATTTTATACTTCAGCATTACGCAGTTATAGCATGTGCCACAGAGATAACTAGGCTACTACTTCCCCAAAGGTGTATTTCAAAGTGAATGACATCAGCAACCTTGCCATGGTTGGGAATGGAAACTGTAGTTCATAGGTTCATAGGGTCATACTAGGCTTTCGTCCCTAGGGCCTATACATGCCTAGCCATGACAATTCTCTGGCTATGACTTCCCACAATATTTACTTCCTGCACCCCTGTTTAGCAGGGCAACTGACATGATCCCCAGGGTAAATGTCCAATCTCCCATCCAATTGTCCAGGTTCCTTTTGAAGACGCCCAAAGAGGCACTCTGCTTGACATGCATGGGCAGTCTATTCCAGAGTCTGGGGAGTCTCTGGGTCAGGAACACATCCCTTCTGCATGTATTGTTCATTGTGACGACAGGATTTGGATCCCTGGAGCATGTGGCTGTGAGGGATTGGAATTCTCTAAGTGTAGCATGTCCAACAGCTGTGGGTTTGATAAGGCATGGTATGTTAAGCATAGATTGCCTCTGAGAACACAATATGTGGCAGAGTATAGCTGGATGATTTTCAGATGGTCAGCATAGGGCATCTGGTTTAGGCCTGTGGTCATTTTGTGAGGTATGTCTGCAGTCTCTCTACTTGTTGCAGATGTCTTGTGAGGTACATACATAATGGGCCATTGTAGTCTGTACTGGGTCTACTGAGAGATGCCTACAGTGGGACAATGGCCTCCTTTTCCTGGATGTACAGCCCTTAGTGGGAGGTGTGCCACATAGGTGGATTTCTTGACTTTTGTGGTGATGTGGTTATCAAAGGTGAGACCACTGTCCACCTGTGTCCCTAAGTCTGTTATCACACTTTTGGTGTTTAGTGTACTGCCACCTATGTAGTACCTCACAGGTGCATGTTCCTTCCTAGTGGGGATAACTATATATTTCTTGGCATTGATCTGGAAGCCATAGCTCAGGCACCAAGCATGTCTTTCTGTAAGGCCCTTCTGTAGAATATCCACATCATGTGGGGATTCAATATTGGCTCCCAGTGTGCAGTCATCTGCGACCTTTGCCGGTGTCCCTTACTGTTGGACTGTACTTCAGAGCAGTAGATGCCAAACAAGGGCAGTACCATGACTGAAGCCTAAGGTACTCCAACTGTCACTTGTCTGGGGCTCGGGTTGATGTCACCTACATTTACAGTGTGGATTGTGTCAGTACAGCAGTTGACAGCCCATCGGGTGACATTGGGATTAATATCCAGTTTGATACATTTATCTATGATTCCAGACTGGGAGATGGTGTCGAAGGGCTTGGCGAAGTCCAGATAGTCTATGTGAACCACCTTACCCTCATTCACGGCTCTGGAGATGGATTCACAGTTGTCATTCAGGTGGAGGTGACATGATCGGCCCTTCACAAACACTACCTGGTTAGGTTCCAGTGTTTGCACATTGCCAATGCCTTTGTTTTAATTTCCATGATAATACATTCCATGGCCTTGCAGATTAGGTATGTCATACTGCTGGGGCTATAGTTCCCAGGTTCCAAGGTGGATCCTCCCTTGTGGACTGGGATAACTGGCACGTAGGTGAAATGCCAGTACAGTTTGTAGCTCATGTAGTACACAGCCCAGGATTTTGACTGGTCCAATTGCTGCTGTTGTCATAGCTCTGTAGAGTGTGTTTTTTAACTATGTGGCCATTATTACCAGAATATGGCAATCTATCCGAGTTGAGATGGGCACTTTGGGGGTTGGGAGGGGGTGCAGTTGGCACTGAATCGATCTGCCATGATATTGGCTATATCCCTGGGAGCAGTAGATTTAATACCATCCTGTTGTAGCTCACAGCAGTTCTGAGCATTGCCATTTAGATTCCTCACATAACTATGGAACAGCTTGCAGTTGTCTTTGGCATCTTTGGCTATATTATCTTTGTAACTAGCTTTGGTGGATGTTATGAGGGATCTCTGCCTCTTACTGCAGCTGGTAAGGGAGTATTTTGCATCCTGGAAATTCCCCCATTCCTGCAACTGTTTCCTCCTTTTGATGTACAGTATGCTTATGGCAGGGGACCACCACATTGGCTTCCTTTTCGTGGTGGGGAGCATCTTGGTTCAATATTGGATGGCACGATTCATACATGAGTGGATGTGCTCGTACAGTGCCTTCATGTATGATTCAACAGTTGTCCTTTCAGTTTCCATCTGTATGGGTGTCATGATGTTAGTTACATCTGACATGTGTAGTATGACATTGACTTTGGAGATGTGTGTTATGGAGGTTTCCTTACTGGGGTGTCGGGGAGGGATGTTGATGTTAAGTGTGATTAGCTCATGGGCATACCTGACCACCAATGGGGTGACCATAGGTGTGGAGCACTGATTTCCCATGTTGGTAATGACCAAGTCTAGAATATCTGAGCCCCTGGTGGGGCTATGGGTTACTTGACCCAGGGCATTGGGAATTATGACTTCCAAGGACCATTGGGCACACGTGTTGGTACATAAGTAGTTTTCAGTTAATGGCAGGGTAGTGTAAGTCACCCAGTATAGGGTGTTTGCTTATGTCATAATATTTTACATTATGTTTCAAAAGCTGTAGTGGGTATCATGCATCATGGTGGGGAATCTGTAATAAGTTATACAATTTGGAATGCAGTCTAACCTACTGTTAGTTGCACTGGTGGTATTTCAGATACATTCTGTTGGGCAAGTAGCCTGGTGGTGTGAATATGGACAGTCCTCCACCTTTATTGTTTTAGTCCTGGTTTGGTGGCCAACAGGTGTGGTGAGAGCTGTACCTGATATTGCAGGGGTGCTCTCTGGAGGCTTGGATCAGGTCTCTGTTACTGCACAGTTATCAATGTTCTCCATTTGTAGGTGTGCATAGTGACTGCAAAGGGCCAAAAAAACATTGAACCCTACATACACACAGCTTGAATGTCTGGGAATATAACTCCTATCTAACTAATATATCACACTACAGCATTAAGCAGTTGTAGGACACACCACAGAAATTACTGGGTAACGTTTTCCCCAAAGGAGTATTTCAAAGTGAATGACATCAGCAGGCTTGCCAAAGAAGAGCAATGAAGGCTGTAGTGACTGTGAATGGCCTCAAATGCATTGCTCTCTACACATACAAACTTGACATTTGTGGGAAAAGAACTCCTACCTAGCTAGTATATCACACTATAGCTTTACACAGTCATAGGATGCACCACAAAGACTACCAGGCTACTCCTTCCCCAAAGGTGTATTTCAAAGTGAAGACATCAGCAGACTTGCCATGGTAGGGCAATGGGTAGTGCAGTGTGTGTGCATGGGCCATAACCCATTCATCTAGAGGCAGACACACAAAACTCAGGCACACACAGGTCTATATTCCACAGGTACGTGTATACAACTGCTAGATGACTACTGACTTGTACAGTCATGTTGCACAGTTAGCACAAGCACCACAGACACTATAGTGCTGTGGGATATCAGAGGCAAATGTCTACAGTGATTAACATTTGCACATCATGTGGTTTTAGCCAACTGGTTGTGTGCTGGGTGGGACAGGCCACATGATGGAAGGCTCTTTGTCACTGTCATTCTCTTCCACACATCTATGTATGTGTATTTTTGGCCTATTATAGTGTGTTGTCCTTGGATATATGTGTGTATTCCTATCCAATGTGTGTGCAAAGCATAACTGGTGTGTACTGAGGAGTGTATGCACTAACATCTGCGACTGTCAGATATGTATGGTCTACTGTTGTTGCCTGACATGGGTGTGAGCATGCCCAGTATGACCTTTCAGTATTTTGTTGTCTGATATGGCCTTCATTCCTCTAAGTGTGGGAGCATGCCCAGTATGGCATTCTGTATTGAATGTGTGAATCCATTCCAGGTAGATTGTACTCTAGTGCAGACTTTTGTGTTCTACACCTACAGCTAGCAAACTGCTTCTACATTATATCTATAGATCGGTTGACAATATGGGGTCAAAATGGGCAAAGGATAGTGGGTTACTGTAGGTAATTGTATCTGTGCTGCTTCTGCTACATGGTCCTGATGTTAGCAGAGATATTCAGACATATGTACTGTTATACACTGCAATGTTTTATGTCATCAGGTGCTGTCAGGTATACATATTTGCTTGCAGTGATGTCCTGGGGAACACAGGGTGAGTGCAGCTGTGTCCAGTATTGTCATGAGTAGCCTATATATTCTTGCACAATCATGTCATTCTGGAGAGGAAGCTGCAGTCACTTGCTGCTGGGTCTGTGTAAATGGTTCAGCACCTTGGTACAGTGGTGGTAGAGGATCCCATGCTTGTACTGCCATCAACGTGCCAGTATGGCCATATCCTGCTGTGGCCATACCTCACAGCTGTAGAGATTCACACAGGTTGCCCAGAAGCAGGGGTCATAATTCTGGAAATTACCCCTTCACATTGTGGTTTATGAGCAGGTTTGTAGCCACCCATTCTTGTGTTTTCAGCCAGGGATAGTATGTGAACACGGATGAGCTTCAGACTTCACACACTACATGGCACCCATGCCCCCCCATATTATTTTGCCTTCTTCCATACATTATGTACACATTATCTGATATGTTACCTATAGTTATCACCTTATTCCAGCAATAATCTGGTGTTAGTCCACATTTCATGCAGTAGGACATGGTGGACATGTTACTGTAATTTATCAACATGGCCTTGCATTTTGGTTCAGTGGACTGTGTTATGTTGTTATTTGGGAGTCCATGACATAACATACATTGGCAGTATGGGTGAGACACAGGCCTTTGGCAGAGGACTGTAGGCCATTTTGTAGTAATGCAGGCCAGCTGTAGCAGGCTGTTGCATTCTGTCACTCCTACAGTCCTAGACTGCAATACACTATATTCCCCTGGGGAGGCAGGGTAGGTGTGCAAGGTGTTCATCCCAATACTTTCTATCACTATTGATCCAGTGGTGTGGATGCTGGCAGGGTGCTGCTTACAGCTAGGGACACACCTGCATGGGACACCTGCTCTGGATGCTGCATTCTTTCGCTATTGCCATAAACAGGTGGGGTTCATATTGTACTCATTCCCAACAGCAGGGATAAGACCAGAGAGGTACCTGTGGGTGGTGGTGGGGTGAGCTGGGTGCATGTGTGCTACGGACACTACTTGCATCTGACTCACTGATATGCATGGGGAATTCCACTTATGCTGGCTTGTGCAGGGGAGGGGCATCAGCTGTTTCTCAATACTTCATTCCTATGACCTTTGTGGTCTACCAGTGTTTGCCTAGACAACATTGGTATTCCCTACTACAAGCTCAAATAATGTGCTGCAATCCTGTATGTACAATTCCAAGGGTGTGTCCATTTGACAGTTACATATTATGCACTGTCTGTCTGGTGTACTTCCCCCTGTGTACTGCCTGTATATCTGGGCCGACATTCATTCCATGTCAGTCTTTCAGATGGTGACACATATTACTTCTAAACATTTACTATGGCTTACTGCTGGAATGTGTTTTGCTGGAAAGCATTGTGTTTGGCAATGCAGTTTTGAGAACTTGGCCCTGTCATTGGCAGTACTGGGCAATGGCCACCAAGACAAATCTCACCATGCATACATACTGACCACTCTCACACAATATACAACACACTCCAACATAGCACACAGAGACCTACATATTGTATACATGCTACAATCTATCCTGCTACCTTGGCCAGCTCTGGTGATCTGTGCTCAAGTTATTATACCTATATATACATGTTACTACATTTCTATATAGGATTGGGGGGGGTACACCTGACTGTTACTACATTTCTACATAGCACTGGGGGGGCAACCTGACTGTTACTACATTTCTGCATAGCATGGGGCACATCTGACTGTTACTACATGTCTACATAGGATTGGGGGGGCAAACCTGACTGTTACTACATTTCTACATAGGATTGGGGGGCACACCTGACTGTTACTACAGTTCTGCATAGGATTGAGGGGCACACCTGACACTTGTACACATTTGCTATAACTGTACTGGTATTTCAGGTACTCCATTTCTTTCTGTATTCTTACCTATCATGCTGACTAGAGGCATATCAGTGTACTACAGGTCTTAGATTTGATTGACCTACATTTCAGTTTCTGACTTCTTACCCTTCAGAACTAATATTCCACTGCCTGACCTGTTGTAGTCTGTCTGTGTAGATCTGGGGGGGGGGGGGGCATTCTCCATAGCCATCAATCAGAGGGCTTAGCATAGCCTTTGTTTGTGTTTGTCACACATGTGGCCCAGCACATTTCCTGCAGTGAGTTTTGTCACCTTGTTTAGTACTGGCTATTATGGTGACACCAGTATTTGTTACAGATCTCATGCTGCCACTATAGGTTTCTACTATCTGCTGGCATCCCATTCAGACACCCGATTCCCTTGCATGTTCATATCCATACCATAGATACAAATAAAAACATATACTACTCCATTCTGCAATTGGTACAGACAGTGACTTACCTTGTGGTTGTGCCAGTATTGAGGATGGTGCTGGAGGGCAGACTATGTCGGATGCACATAGTACACTCCCTATACATGGTTAAGCACAGGTAGTGTCATGTTTGGCATCCCTTTTACTGTATGTGCGAGTCAGAGAGAGGTGTCATTCCCTGGGTGCCTACCATGTCAGTGTATATGCTATGCGTTGCCTCTTTGCCAAGGCCTGGGCATACTGGGCATTCCTCCTTCTGCCTACTGGGGCTGGCTCAGGTTGTTCCTCCTCCGAGTCACTCTGTGCCTTTGCAGGTCCTAGCAATGGTGAAGGGGCTCTGTGGCCCTGCCCCATGCTGTTCCTGCTACAGCTGTTTCCGCAGGATCATATTGTGTAGCATGGTGCATAAGATGCCAATTTGGGTGCATGTAGCTGGTGAGTACTGCAAGGCTCCACCGGATGTATCCAGGCACCGGAACCATGACTTGAGCATCCCATACACATGCTCTATTATGATTCTGGTCTGTGCATGTGCCTCATTATGGAGTTCTTGTTTGGGTGTGTGTGCATTTCTGATGGGTGTCATCAGCCATGGTTCCAGTGCATAATCAGCATCCCCCACTAGGTGACTGTAAGGGATGTCCCCATTGGCAAATCTCTGGTACAGCTGCATCAGATGCTAGATGTGGGAGTCGTAATAGCTTTCAGGGCAGCCAGCACACACATTCATTATAATGCCCTGGGCATCGCACACAACCTTGCTGTTGATGGAGGGGAAGCCCTTGTGGTTGATATAGATCCTTTCCTGCTCACCGGGTGGTGCTTTGATGCATATGTGTATGCAGTCTATTAGCACCCACTACTTCAGGGTATTCTGCTATTTGGTGGAAGAGACGCATATTGCTGGCCAATGCCTCACGGGTGTTGTGGAAATATACGTGCTCACCGGCATGTGCTGACATGTCATCCAGGAACTGGTGGATTACCCTGGATGCTGATGCCTGTGAGATTCCCATGATATCCCCAGTTGGCCTTTGGAAGATACCCATGGCTAGTATTCTTAGGCCTACACATACCTTGGTATCCACTGGGATGGGTTACCCACTGTTATCTCTGTGTGTGAGGTGTGGCTGGCACAGCTCAACAATTTGCTGTAGGAGGTCCCTGTCCACCCTATAGCACTCCACTATCTCCAGCTCATGTAGCCCCTGATAGGTTACCCTGGGTCTGTACACTCTTCTCCTTCTCCTCACTGTGGGTTGGTCGACAGCATTCTCATCCTCACTACCCTCTTCCACGTGGTGATGTATAACAGCTGTTGCAGCCCCTATCATTTTGTTGCTTTTGTCTGGTAAAATTTCCCCACTTGTGTACACTGGTGGTGTAGAGTTTGTGGGATAAACCAGAGGGCAAGGTGTTTGCATGGTTTATAGTGATGTGCTGGGATGGGCTGGTATGCTGCCTGTATAATTGACTGATTCTCATACATTTCAACTGCCAGCTATGCTAGTTCTCTTTCGACTGCTGTTTTCCCTTCCTATTGGCTTCCTGTTTAAGCCGCGCAAACACAGTGCTCAGATGTGCATGGTGCTGTTATTTCCTTGTTTAGTTTTTTTCTTTAAAACCTGTTGCACGGCACGCACACCCGCTTAGGCAATGTAAAGAGTGCTAGGCAGTCTCAGACACACCCCCTTGCTTAGCTCTGCTGACAGTCAAGAGGAAAAGGTAAACACTTGCACCACAGCATACTCATCACATAGTCTCACTAAATCTACACCACCAAAATCCACACATAGAAACACAAAAACATTTGCGGAGGCTCTCAATAATAATCTGCTAAAGCAACATAGACCTCCAAAGCAGAAATGCAAGCAACTTCCACCCCCTAACACAACCGAAATGACACATAGCACACAGACTCAGTGTGCCACTCAACCACAGCCAATAAAGCAAAACAACATACCCAACACACTAGTCATAGGTGACTCTATAGTCAGGCACACTGATGTCCCACTCACCAGGCTAAACAAGGAGATGGTTACTGTCAGCTGCCTGTCGGGTGCCAGGATCTGCCACATAACCCATGCACTCAGGTCACTCCACAACAAGTACAAATATGACTCTGTCATTGTCCATGTTGGTGTGAACGACCTGAGACATACCTCCATGGACTACATAGAAAGAGACATGGAAGAGCTCTCCGATCTTGTAGCCCAGGCCGGTATGACACTAGCCCTGAGTTGCATTCTGCCATCACCCAGAATGATGCCGCAGTACAAGGACAAAATGATTGACTTCAACAATTGGCTATTCTAAAGGGATCCAGTATCTGTCTGCCTGGGATGACATGGTCGACAGACCACGATGCTTTGCCAAAGATGGCCAGCAACTGTCACCCTTGGGATTCTGGATACTGGCTAAGGTTCATGCCACCCCTATAGTGCCTTTTTTAGGCAAGGTTCAAATGACAAATTCACCACTGTAACAGGAACAAGCAAGCAAAAACTGAGGGTGATGCTACTCAATGCTAAAAGCCTAAATCTCAAAATGCACTCACTCGAGGCACTCCTTAAAATGGAGAACATCGATATCTTTGCAGTGACTGAGACCTGGTTCAAGGCTCCAGAGAGCACCCCTGCACTACCAGGCTATAACTCATACCACACTTTTCGGCCATGTAACCTGGACCGGAACACCAAAGGCGAAGGCGTGTCCATATTCATTAAGGATATCCACACCTCCAGGCTAGTTGCTCAGCATAATGCAGCCGAGGTTATCCAAGTGCGACTAACTCTGGGCAAAACTGCAATCCAAATTGTAACTTGATACAGATCACTCACCATGCCCCAGGATTCGCACTCCTCTTTTCTTGATGTACTGGAAAATATTAGGGTTCAACCAAACACCCTAATAATGGGTGATTTCAACTACCCCACCAATAACTGGGAAAACTACTCATGTACCAACTCCTTCGCTCAACGCTTTCTGGAATTCATAAACTCCAAAGACCTGGATCAACTTATCCACATCCCCACCAGGGGCAACAGTATCCTAGATCTAGTCATTACCAACATGATTGATGGGTGTTCCACACCTGAAGTCAATGGTTCATTGGTAAGTTATGAATAAGTTATTCCTGCTTGGAAATGACCATTTAAGGGCAGCACTGATGATGTCATGAATGAAGTCATGAAATAATAGTATACATGTGAGTCTAGACACCAAAACCCATCAGAAAATGTATATTAAAGCAAATCCTTTTACTCAAGCAACTGTCCCAAGTTTATAATAGCAATAATTAAAATATATGTCTGAAGTTGTACCACAGTTTATCAATCTTTGTCCAGATAGTATGCCTAAAGAGGTTGAGAGATATGGGGGGGGGGGGGGAGTTGCTAGGATGTCTGCCAAATGTGCAGATGCATGCAGCAATCCACAGCAATATGTGAATCCTGTCCCTTCCCAGAGAAAATAACAGTATAGAATTATTTTTTTTCAAACAGATTAAATTTAACCATAGGTGCACGGGTTTGCCCATTGCTTAGCTATGCAAACCGTAGCTTAAACAGCACCAATTGGAATGTACCTGGCTAGACATCTCCAGCAGCTGGAGAGACCACAGAGGTACCTAACCAAGAGGATTACTGGCCTCAAACAGTTGCCCTATGCAGCATGATTGAAAAAGCTAAGACTGTTCTCTGTTGCATACTGCTTTCTCTTCAGATGGAACCACCTCAGAGGATGGGGCTCACCCCCCCCCCAGGGAATGGG